>NC_056733.1:863032470-863102470 GCF_019279795.1 Protopterus annectens | reverse complement strand
AGTTTTATATATATATATATATATATATATATATATATATATATATATATATATAGACCAAAGGATAAAAATGTCACACAGACAAACTATTAAGTAAAAGCTGCAAGAAAAGCCAGAAGAAAAAAATAGAGTTTTCAGTCTGTAATACCTTAAAACCTCCTGTAGTGGAGGCCCATGGGATATATGCAAATGACCCCTTAAAGACATAAGAGTTTCAGCTGCATGACTTCATGCCTAGGACTTTTTACTTTTTTAGTCTTTACGGCAACATAAAGCCAAATCCCACTAGCCGTGGATGTGTATATTTCAGCCTTTCTAATGACCTCTTTAGCACAGCATATGTGGATTGTTTGGCTGTACTTTAAAAACGCAGACCTTAAAGTCAGGCCTATTATCACTAAGTATTGTTGGCCTGAGCGTACCCATAAAGACTTAAAAAGTAAAAAGGGGATATACATTTTTTCTATGTAACTAATCTGAACTACTGTCTTATTGCTTATATTTCTGCCTTTTTTGTGAACTGTTTTGTAATATAAAATTTAGTAACAGAGACTCAGACATCCAAATGGTGAATCAGAAATGGGGATTAGACTGTATAGTATTAAGACATACTTCAGGAATAAAATAGTTAATTAAGGCGCAGTGGAGCAGTAGCTTTTGAGTTTTGTAGTATAAAATGCTTTTGTTAATTTTTTGAGTGCTTACTTCACCGCAGACACACACACACACACACACACACACACACACACACACACACACACACACACATAGAGTTAGAGTTATTAGTTTTAATTTTCCCTCCTTAGTAGAGATTTCATCTGGGTACTCATCATTGGTGAGGGGTAGGATTCATTAGACCACTGACTCATGAGGTTATCAAAAGTGCATCATACCTGAATGGGTAGTGGGCATTAGGTGCCAGACACTTCTGTAATAAGAAATGGCGCAATAGATCTGATGAATGGCAGATGATATGGTGGTATTGCTGCCCCCTTACAGAAAAATGTGTTTCACACATGCATGTAACCACACACACACACACACACACTTGGCGCTTGCACACATAGACAGACATACACTGAAGTTGTGGAACACAAATGCGCAGCCATAAGGAAAGGGGTGAGTGGGTTATAGCTGCACAGACAATATCCCCCAGCACAGACGCACTCACTCATATGTGTGCATGCACGCGCACACACACACACGTTGCAATATATAGATGCTCATGTCTCCTTCCCACTTCCAGCAGAGACAAGTCATGTAAGGAGTACACAGACACACCATGTTCGTTCCTGAGAGACTGAGGCTTGAATACCGAGTTGTGCTTTCACAGCAAGTAAAGGTAGCATTATTGTGCTGAAAACAATGGCGACAGGGCGTGGTAAAGGTATTCGGTATTAAAATGAGCTTTGTGTACCACAGCATGGCACCTAAGAGCTGCCTTTGTTGTTGGGAACCATGCAGTAACAGGTGACCACTGGGGGTTATGCTTAGGTAGGGGTTACTGAATGGGGAGGAGATCAGGTCAGGTTGTTATTCTTTACTGTACACCATACCCACAGGACATTCTCTCCACAAAGAGTTCCTGTTGGGGGTAGAACTAAGGGTAATGTTCTGAAGGAGGTGGAAGGGTTCCAAGCCAAGAATCAGTGGTTCAGTGGATCTCATAGGTAAGACGGTGGATTGGAGTGCTTTTATGGTAGTACCAGAGATGTGATGAACGCACTTCTCAAAAAGAGCCTAGGGTTTTGTCAGAAAATACAACAGCAACACAGAGATGTTGCATTCATTCTAAACCAGTGTTGCTGGTCAGTGAAAAGTGTGAATTTATTTATTTTGTAATATCTTGGATGGTATTTTTTTCTTCTACTGATTTACTCCACGTATGATCTGTTATTTTAAGTGCATATATTTCATGGTCGTAGTTTATTTTCTAAATGTTTCATAGTTCATAGTTTATAGTTTTAGTACTAAGCTAACTGCCCTTGCGAGCCATTTTAAGCCTAGCCAGTTATCCCTTGTGAGACTCAAACCCTGCACCTTGTGTTTGTAAGGCAAACACCTTAGCCATTAAGCCACCCTCCCACCCTTTCCTTCTTACTGGAAGGTTTCAGTTCTCTGCATTGTCTTTCTGAGAACACCTTGTACTGCAGTTCTCTTGAAGTCAGTAAAGTGCATGGTAAACAAGGTTGGTTTCTATAAAACTAAAACACAGTCCTTTTGTGTGGGCAACAACAAAAGCTAGTGTGAAAATGCCTTCTGTACTGCTCATTGTGGTGTGCCCAACCCTTGTGGTTTTACAGTTGGAGAGTGCAAACTGTTAATGTACTAATTCTCTCTTCCTCTCCCTCTGTCTGTTTTTAAGGAAAGCAATATGATGAGAAAGTGGATATATTTTCTTTCGGGATTGTATTGTGTGAGGTAAGAACAAACTAATTTCTGGATTTCAGTTTGTGGAGCTGTTAGTACATACTTTGGGTGTATATACTATGTTTTTAATTTCTTTTAAACTGAACGTGTTATACAGAAATATGACAGACTGTGTGCATGTTGTTCAATTTAGTTACTTCATCCAAAAAATCTAAATGGTTTATGGCTTTTACATCAAAGGATGTTTATTCTCCTTAGTTCTATTCGATGTACTAAGTAGCAGCAGTGATGGAAAAAAATGTTTAATCAGTAATTAACAACAGGACTGTTTCTACTGAGGTGTTCTGAGATCTAACAGAAACATGGAAAGCAGTGCTAAAGAGGTTTTAATGTGGATATCAGTGACTGTGTATGTAGTTTGCAGTCTCTGAAGTGACAACCATGTACAACGTTATGACATCACAACAGTAATTTTATACTATAGCTACATCCGAAATACTGTCATTCAGAACATGTAACAGAAATGCCTATGTACAGTAAAGTAAGTAAGTACATCAGAAGCATGACCGCATGATTTATGTATCAGAACGTGTGTGTGTGTGTGTGTGTGTGTGTGTGTGTATATACTATATATATATATATATATATATATATATGTATATATATATATATATATATATATATATATATATATATATAGAGAGAGAGAGAGAGAGAATGTACTGTGAATAGTAGATCCACAGAAATGCCGACGTGCTTAATGTCAGCACACATCGACACCCTACAGAACATGCTTCAAGGCTAATCCTCAAAACATGCAGTACAAAAAAAGTGATGTGAAATTGTTCAGTCTCGCCGTTTGTTCTTACGCATGGGTTCAGAGCCGATCCTCGGCTCCGAGGCATACTTCTACAGCTCTGCATCTTGAAAGCTTCGAGGCACAGTGCTATCCAATAATCCCCTAGTGCTAATCCCCAGATCTAGTTTGCCGCGACAGCAGATACATCGCAGAAGCTCGGGCCAGTAAAGTTTTTTTCAATTTTTTGAAGTTCTGTCTAGCTTACCTTTAATTTAGTACAGATAGTTGATAGCAAAATATTAGTCTTTTACTAGTGTAGTTGTAGTGGGATTATTATTATTATTATTATTATTATTATTTTTTATAAAGTTTTCGCTAAAGGCAATTTTTAGGCCTATTATCCTATCTGGGTCAACAGGTGTTTTTTCTTTAGGAAAGGCTTAAGTCCATAGACTTTTTTGTGTGTGTGTTATCTTTATATATGTTTACATACTTTTAAATATTTAGGTGTTTATATATATGTCTTCGGGGTATTACAACATGTCTGAGAAACAAAAATCAGGTTTCAAGAAATGTCAATGCCGACAAAAAATGTCCATCACAGATAACCACTCTTCCTGCGTCTACAATCTTGGCCCTCTCCACTTACAGGAGGACTGTTCTATTTGTCATTCCTTTAGTGGGAGGGTCATGATGGAGGAGCATGAGGAGATAGTAGACAGGGTTTGTTAAAACCCGAGTTTCAGGAGGCCCTTGACAAGGCTGAATTGGTATCCAAGTCTTCGAAGGGGTCCAAGTCTTCGAGAGTGTCGGAGCCAAAGTCTTCAGCTCCGAGCACCTCCATTAAGATTCGGACACCGGCTCCACAGACTTCGGAGTCAGCTGTCGAATGTATATCTTTGATCGAGACTCTGGTCTTGGAGCCGGTTTCGGAGGTTCCGCCGCCATCGATCCTTCACTCGGTGACGACTTCGGCCCCTTCAACCCGCTCTTCGAGACCCTTATCTGATTCGGATGTGGATCGAGTGATACAGAAGTTAATGGAGAACTCGACCCTTTCCAAATTGATCGAAGTTTCGTCCCAGCTGGTTTTGAAACTCGAAGCCCTCCCTGGGTCATCTACTGCTCCTCCTCTAAGACCTGTCGAGTCTTTGGAGCTGAGAGTCGAAGTTCCGATGATGGTAGAACCCTCGATACCAAAGCCTACAGCCGTGCTTTGGTGTTGACCTCGACGCCCTCGGAATGGATCGAGGGGTCCCGGAGTCGACTGTCGTTCCTGGGTTCCGGGGCGGACAGTCGAACCGAGCTGTCGGTACCGACTCTCCCCCTAGGAGCCTCGGCTCAGATTAGTTCGGCACCGTCCTCTGGGTCGGAGCCCGGACCCCGATCTCGGGATTGTTCCTGGTTTCGGAACCAGGAGGTCCTCGGATCTGGGTACGGTGCCGCCGATGCCATGAGGAAGGTCTTGTCAAAACAGACACATATCTCAGTTCTTCTTCTCCTCCCCTAAGGGTCCACGTTCAACTTCTGTATCCTCGGCTCCTACAAAGCGTGAGACCCAATGCCTCAGCTGCCCCAGAGGGTGCTCCCGGTTCCTCGGACACTTCTCCAGAAGCCCCATCTGAAGAAGTACCAAGGAAAAGACTGTGCAAGAGGAGGCACATAGATTCCCCACAGGAATCTCTTACATCAGATACAGATTTAGATGAAGCAGAAGGGTCCCCACGGTCCCCTCGGAGGATGTCTCCTTTGCGGACATCCTGGAGATCCTAAAACAGAGGGAGATTGGCAGCCACTTAACCCTTCGGTGGACGAATCAGTATTGCTGAAGGCATTCAGGGCTCTACCTTCTACCTCCTGGGTGGCCCCTCCCTTTGACGAACTTATGGACTTGATAGCTCGTAGGGCTTGGGAGACACCTGACATGGTGGAACCAGTTCCCCGCAGACCGAATAAGTTTATAACAGCTCCCCAGGACAAGAGTTTTCTTACCAAGGGTGTTCCAGTGGATACTATGGTGGTGGCGGCAGCCACTAAGAAGGACATGTCAGAGTCCTCTTCCGCTGTCCATCCTCCTAATAAGGATTCTAGGATGATGGACAGATATGGGAAGCGTTTTCAGTTCTGTGACTTTTTCCATCGATGTGAACTACTTGACGCATTTTACGCGTTTACAGAGGGATCTCCTCAAGGAACTCGGAGATACTTTCCAGGGTCGTACAGATGCTGCTGTTACCGAGAAAGTGACAGCACAACTTAATACCCTTAACTCTGTAGTCAACTCCTCCATGAGGCTCATTTCGTATGCGGCCGAAGGTGCGAGTAGAGTGGCAGCTTCAGCGATTGCACTTAGGAGACAATCCAGGCTGCGGCTGTGCTCCTTTGTGGAATCCTTCAAGTCTTCCTTTACTAACGTCCCGTTTGATGGTGCCTCTCTTTTTGGCCCCAAAGTAAAGGAGACCCTCACTAGGTGTGAGCAAGAAGGGAAGACCCTATCTGCTGTAGGAGTCCATTTTTCCGTCCCTTCCAGACCATACCCCAAATGGCAAAGAGGCGGAAAGATGTGGTTCCATAACACACAGGGTTCCTTTCAGTCCACACAGAGTGATAATGCCCCTTCCAGAGGCAGAGGAGGGGGAAGGAATGGAAGACGCCGACCAAGCAGCAGAGGGGGTCCGCAAAACCAGGGTGACAGAGATACTTTCTCTGGCAAGCCCTTCCAGCACTCCTGAGAGGAGGCCCGACTGTCCTGCTCTGGAGGCAGTTGGGGGATGCTTAACTTTGTACCCACTGGCCTGGCGAAATTTAACTTCAGATTTGTGGGTACAAAGTATAATTACCAGAGGTTACGACATAAAATTCATAAATGTTCCCCCTACCACCAAAAGATTCCCAGACGTTCCACCCAATCTGTGGAATCAGGCAGCCTTAGAGATCCAGAAGCTGCTCAGAAAAAGAGCCATCCAAGCAGTCCCGGCAGACCAAATAGGATCCGGAACTTACTCAAGGTTCTTTTTAGTTCCAAAGAAGACAAGGGAATGGAGACCAATTGTAGATCTCAGCAAACTAAACGCCTTCATAGTGAAGGAGAAGTTTCGGATGGTCACGCTACAGTCAATCCTTCCTATTCTGCAGGAAGGAGACTGGATGTGCTCTATAGATCTCAAGGACGTGTACTACCACATAAAGATGGCCAGACCGTCCAGGAGATTCCTGCGCTTCCGGCTGGGAGCCAGTCACTTTCAGTTTCGAGCTCTGCCGTTTGGCCTCACCTCAGCCCCCAGGGTGTTCACCAAGTGTATGGCAGTAGTAGTGTCTCACTTGAGACGACAAGGATTCCGGGTGTTTCCGTATCTAGACGGCTGGCTCCTCTCCGCCACCACCGAGTATCATCTTCTCCAAACAAGAGATTACACAATCAGTCTTTGTTCCCGTCTTGGCATTACAATCAGTTTCGAAAAATCTACCTTATCGCCATCACAGCGTATCTCATTTATAGGGGCAGAACTGGACACTACTTTAGTCAGGGTCAAGCTCCCACCAGAAAGGGTTTCAAAACTAAGGGAGCAGATTGTAGTATTCCTTCAAAAGACAAAAGCAACAGTAGAACAGGTTTTGAAAGTCCTGGGATTAATGTCAGCCGCACTTGTTGCAGTCCCTCTAGGAAGAATGCACATGAGGATCCTTCAATTTTTACTGTTCGCCCAATGGTCCTGTCAGCACCTGCCGTTGTCACACGAAATTCTGATCACATCCTGCTGCAAGCAGGATCTGCGATGGTGGATGCGATCTCAAGACTTGACACAGGGTCGGCCTTTTACCCTACCAACTCCGATAGCAACAATAACCACGGACGCTTCCCTGATCGGGTGGGGGTTTGTTCAGGAAAAGGCGGTCCAAGGTCAATGGTCAGAACAGAATGCAAACTGCACATCAATGTCCTAGAGCTAAGGCGGTGTTTCTAAGCGTTGTAACACTTTCAGCGTCTTACCTCAAGGACAGTGTCAGTCCAGACAGACAACATGTCAGTGGTCTGGTACATCAACAAACAGGGAGGAACAAGATCTTATCCACTATGCAGAGAGGCCCTCAGGATCTGGCAATGGGCTGTCTCCACGGACGCTTTCTGATATGCTTGCACATTCCGGGGCGTCAATGTAATTGCGGACAGGTTGAGCAGAGCCATCCTGTTACCCCACGAGTGGTCTCTGAAATCTCAAGTGGCGGAAGCGATATTCCACAAGTGGGGCCAGCCTTGCTGCGACCTTTTTGCATCGCCGATGAATGCCAAATGCAGAAGCTACTTTGCCCTTCTCCCTCCACCAGGGAGTGTCCCCAGAGATTCACTGGTTCATGATTGGCCCCCGGGTCTCCTTTATGCTTTTCCACCCATTCCGTTAATCCCCAGGTTTCTACAGAAAGCCAGACATCTGGAAAGTACCATAATTCTAATAGCCCCACTTCTGGCCTTGACAGATCTGGTTCCCCTTTTTTAGGCCCTTCTCCCTCCACCAGGGAGTGTCCCCAGAGATTCACTGGTTCACGATTGGCCCCCGGGTCTCCTTTATGCTTTTCCACCCATTCCGTTAATCCCCAGGTTTCTACAGAAAGCCAAACATCTGGAAAGTACCATAATTCTAATAGCCCCACTTCTGGCCTCGACAGATCTGGTTCCCCTTTCTTTAGGCCCATCAAATCGAAGAGCCATGGATTCTGGACCCAGTTCCAGACCTTTTGACCCATGCATCAGGAGCCCCTCATCCATCCCTGCAGACCTGAAATTGACAGCTTGGCTGCTCCTCTTCCCATCCTAGCCAGGTTTATAGGTTTATACTAGGCTATCTGCCCCAAGGCATTTATAAGCCTAGCCCAAATTTTTGTGGCTACATACCTTATATGAAAAAATACTATGCCCATTAGTTTGTTGTGCCTCTGTCCAGCAGTGACACAGAGATGATTCCCGGGGTAAACCTACGATCTCCCATCCACAGGTCAAGATTTCTCTTGAACAGAGCCAGCGAGGTGCTCTGCCTCACATGGACCGGGACTCTATTCCACAGCATAAGGAGTCCCTGAGTGATAAATCTATCCCTCCAGCACGCCCTATTTATATCCGTGCTAAGGTTTAAGTCGCTTGCTCTAGTGGTTTTGGTGGATTTGGATTTTTTGAGGTGGAGCATGTCCATTAATTCCGGGTTGGACATGGCCTTGTATGTCAGGCACATGTCACCTCTGAGCAGACGGTATGCGACTGAATAGAGCTGGAGTTTCTTCAATCTGGCAGCATATGACAGATTTTGGAGTCCCTTTATCCTTTTGGTGAGGAACTTTTGGGGTCTCTCCAATTGCTGCAGATGGGCGAGATACATCCCGAATGGGGCATTGTACTCGATCATTGGTCTGATAAGTGAAGAGTACAGAACAATGACCTCACTAGATCTGGATGTGAATCCCTTCATGATCAGGTGGGCAATGTAGAAGGTCTTTCTAACCACTTTAGCGTGAGTGTCAAAGAAAGGCCACTGTCAACCTGGGTCCCCAGGTCCCTGATAACCTCTTCTGTGCTTAGTGGATTGCCACCTATATGGTAGCTTGGGGTTACCTTGTTTTTCCCGAAGGGTATGACTATACATTTTTGGCGTTTAACTTCAGGCCATGGTTCTGGCACCAACTATCTGTTTCCGTGAGTCCTTCTGAAGGATATCCGTGTCGAAGCACTTTCCACTATGGCGCCCAGTTTGCAGTAGTCTGCAAACTTTGTCAGCCAAAGTCCTCCCGTGTTGGCCTGTACTTCTGAAGTAGATGCCGAACAATAGGGGCCAAGGACCGAGCCCTGTGGGACACCACTTGTGACCGGCTTGGAGTCTGACATGGCGCCAGCAACTCTAACCCTGTGGGTTCTGTCCTTAAGCCAGTTTGCAACCCATCTTGTGACATATGGGTTTACATTTAAGCTGGTAAGTTTTTCTACAATACCGAGTGGGGTATTGTGTCGAAAGCCTTTGCAAGGTCAAGGTAGGCTGTATGGACTGCCTTTCCTCATCAATGGCCTTGGTGACTGTTTGAAGAAGTCGACCAAGTTCAAAGGCATGATCTTCCCTTGTGAAGCCAAACTGGGTCACGTCCAATGTCTGCAAGTCCCCTATATCTTTGTTTATGAGCTCCATTATGATCCTCTCCATAGCTTTGCGGACTAGACTTGTTAAGCTTATGGCGGTAATTACCAGGGTCCGTAGAGGCACCGCCTTTGTGGAGTGGGACCACAGTTGCCGTCGCCACTCCTTGGGCATTATCCTGTGGTAAGGCTGAGATTAAACAGCTGCCTTATGTGCGGGTTTAATTCCTCATTTATCTCGTGTAGCACACAGCCGGGGACACCATCGGTCCCATTGATGCTGTGTTTTTAGCTTTAGAGAGCAGCTTTCACCTGCGCATTTGAGATGTTTGGGAGGCTACACTCGGCTGGGATAGTTATCTCTCCTTCAGGGGAGAGGGGTGAAGTTTGCACTGAACCTGTCTGCCAGTATGTTGGCAATGTCTGTGGGTTCAGTGATTTTTTGTATCATTTTGGACTAATTCTGAGCATATCTGGGAGTTTCCACCCAGGTTCTAACATAGCTGAAAAAGGCCTTATGATTGTCCTTTGAATCCATGGCAATTTTCTCTCAAAATTGGCCTTAGTTGATTTTATGAGTGCTCGTATTTTTTACTAATAATGATCAGGGTGACTTCCCTTTTATGGATTTTGTTCTCTCATGTAATAGCTTTCTCCTCTTATTGTAAAGTTTGTTAATGGCTGGGGTCCACCAGACTGGGCGTTTACCCTTTGTGGAAAGAGTCTTGGTTTTATTTGGGATTGCCTGATCCATGCAGTCCTGGAGGTGTTCATAGAAGGCATTTGTAAGGGCTTCCGCAGCTTGGGTTGTGGTTTCCACTGGCTCAGGGGCCTTGAAGGATACCACACCAGTCTTGAGTAGTGTGAAGTTTGCTTTAGAAGTTCTTCACTGTGGTCTTTTTGTTTGGGGTGGGGCGGGATGTGGATATCCAGTGAGTTTAGTTTATGAACAGATCTCACCAATGAGGGATATTCTTCGGTGTGGAGCATTTTGTCCCCATGTTTGTGATAATGAGATCTAGTATATTTTCTCCTCTCATGGGAACAGTGACTAGCTGTTCCATGGCATTTGAATTTATGAACTCCAGGAACCGTTGGGCTAGAAAGTTAGGGCTTGAGTAATGTTCCCAGTCTATATTAGGGTAGTTGAAGTCACCCAATATGATGGTGTTTGGAGATACATTTATACCCTCCAGTGTCTTCAGGAAGGCTGTGTGGGGTTCCTGAGTTTGAGAGGGTGGCCTGTAGCATGCTACAATTTGTAGAACAGTTTTGCCTATGGTTAGTTGCACCTGGATGGTTTCCGAAGCTTCGTGCGTTGCCACCAACCTGGAGGTGTGGGTATCCTTTATAAATATGGATACACCCTCTCCTTTTGTGGTGTGGTCCTGGTTTTGGGGCGGAGCATGATATGAGGTAAAACCTAATAGTGCCGGGGTGCTCTCAGGAGCCTTGAACCAGGTTTCAGTTACAGCACAGACATCGATGTTCTCCATACTGAGAAGGGCCTCGAGTGCGTGCATTTTGAGATTTAGACTTCTGGCATTGAGCAGCATTACCCTCAGTTTCTTCCCATTTTTGTTTTCTAGGGTGGTAGGTTTAGAATTTGAGCCTTGCCTAAAAAAGGCACTATGGGGGTGGCAAGAGCCTTAGCCAATATCCGGAATCCCAGGGGTGACAGGTGCAAGTCGTCTCTTGCAAAGCAGCATGGCTTGTCAAGCATGTCATCCCAGGCAGACAGACACTGGATCCCCTTTGAATGACACCAGACATTAAGCCAATTGTTAAAGCTGATCATCTTGTCTCTATATTGTGGCATCATTGGTGAAGGAAGGATACTGCTCAGGGTTAGGGTCATACCTGCCTGGGCTACATAATCAGAGAGCTCCTCTATGTCTTTTTTCATGTAGTCCAGGGAGGTACTTCTCAGGTCGTTCACACCAGCATGGACAATGACTGTGTCATATTTGTACTTGCCGTGGAGTGACCCGAGTGCTTGTGTTATGTGGCGGATTCTAGCGCCTGATAGGCAGCTTACTGTGACCCTCTCCTTGTTCAGCCTGGTGAGTGGGACGTCAGTGTGTCTGACTATGGAGTCACCTATGACAAGTATGTTTGGTGTTGTATTTGGCCTTAAGGGCTGTGACTGCTTTGCACACTGCTTTTGTGGTTTATGTGTTGCTTGTGGGGTGTCTTGAGGTAGCAGTTGTTTGGGTGTCTGCTTTGGAGGCCTCTTCTGTTTAGGTAAATTTTTACTCAGAGCCTCCGAGTATGTCTTTGTGTGTTTATGTGTTTGATTCAGTGGTGTGGTAGCATTATGTGAGGCTGGTTTTGTGGTGTGTGTAGTTGTCTTCTCCTCCTGTCTGGTCTTGCCAGTCCTGAGTTGAGAGAGCTCAGCCTCCAGTTTGGCTAAATAGCTGCATCTCTCGCAAGTATTTGTGTTATGTGGGAGGAGGAGAGGGTTGTCTGTGTACATGAGGCAGTTATAACATTGCCTCAAGATTCCCAGATTCACCAGCTGGACGGAGAGGAGATTGACAACTGACCTTTGGACATGCTAGAATAATATTGGGAATTACTTAATAATTGAAAACAAGGGCCAGTGGGGAGTGAGGGTTTAGTGCTTTTAATTTTTAGTGCTGACTTATATAATTGCTTTAGTGAGCAAGTGCCAGGTAACTTGAGTGCAATGTGTTACAAGTAACTAAATGCAAAAACGACAAACAGTAACTTTCTTTCAAGTGAAACAAGGAAATAAGTACAGTAAGCAATGCAGATATCACTAGTGATCCACAGAAGCTGAGAAGCGTATTAGGTGGAATTAGCTTCCAGGGAAATAACAAGCAAACAAGCATATAAACAAGGCTAGATTCAGCAGGCCTGGATCTAGTCTATGCTAGAGCAAACAAGGTGTACCAATTTCAGTAAGATACAGTTCAAATATTCAGGCACTATAAACCTTTAACCAGAAATTCCCAGCTCAGAAGGGCAGAGTCCAGCCTCTTCTCCCACAAGAGTGCAGACCACGAACCTTCTTAATGTAAAATAACTGGCCTGAAGCCCAAGTGCCTAAACCAGAACTAATACACTTGGACACTGGGCTCAGGTCAAGCCTTTTGTCCCCTGCGGTTAAATGCATAATTGTTTCCTCTCTCAAACCATCCACTACAAAGACTTACCGGAGCAAGTGGAAACATTTTTCTTATTGGGCATTACAACAAGGATTAGATCCAACAGAAGCACCGGTGCACAAATTTTTGGAGTTTCTGTCTAAGATCTTTGAGGAAGGAGCATCATCATCCACAATTAGAGTCCAACTGGTGGCCATATCGAACTTTTATGTGTGTGAAAGAAATTCTTCCATCATGTCCCACAGACTATGCAAGGCATTTATGAAAAGCACTTTCCACCTCCGTCCTACCATTCGTAACCCAGTTGCTCCTTGGAATCTTAACCTAATTTTATCCCAGTTGATGTTACCCCCCTTTGAACCAGCCTCCACAGACTCTCTTAAGTTCGTGTCATGGAAAACCTTATTCTTGGTGGCTATCACCTCCGCTCGTAGAATTTTGGAATTACACGAGCTATCTGTTCGACCTCCCTACTTGATCTTCCACTCAGATAGAGTGACATTACGCACCAATCCGTCTTTTCTCCCTAAAGTTTGTTCACTTTCAAATATTAACCAATCCATCGAACTTCCCACCTTTTTCAAAAATCACACTAACAAACTGGAATATATGCTGCATAAATTAGACGTCCACAGACAACTCAGGTTTTATTTGCAAAGGACAAAAGATGACAGAAAATCAGACCAGCTATTTATATCCTTTGCTGACCAAAAGAAAAGGTATCTTGATTTGAAAGTTACCTTGTCTGAATGGCTCACAGATTGTATTAAATTTATCTATTCTCAGACAAAACAGCAATTACCTTTTCAACCCAAGGCTCATTCTACCAGGGCGATGGCCATATCTCTAGCCCATGCAGCCCGTTTGCCATTGGATACTATTTGTGCAGCAGCAACCTGAGCGAAGCCTCATACTTTCATTCTCCATTATAAGTTGGACAAGAACTCCAAAGATAGGGCCTCCTTTGGTTCCATGGTCCTCAGGAACGTTCTCCCATGAGCCACCCAGGGTAAAGGAGCTAGGAACGCTACCCATGCGTAAGAACAAATGGCAAGATTGAACAATTTCACATAAAGAAGTTATGTTCTTACCATAACGTTCCATGTAAATTGTTCATCTCGCCTTTGTTCTTACTACCCACCCTTCATCCCCCGGTCTATGGTTTTTCGGAGAACGGGATGATTTGGACTCCAGTTCAGCTTGTCTTCAACACCTTCCTTTCAGTCTCTGGCTTCTTCTGTTGTCAGGGTACACTTCTCAGTACCTAGGTATTTATGGCATTGCTGCCCCTTATCTTTAATTTACTACGGCCTAGAGGGCATTGTTATCTTCTGGTGTTAGCAAACTAGATCTGAGGATTAGCACTAGGGGATTATGGGATAGGACTGTGCCTTGAGCTTTCTCAAGATGCAGAGCTGTAGAAGTGGCTGTCTCGGAGCCGAGGATTGGCTCCGAACCCATGCGTAAGAACAAAGGCGAGATGAACAATTCACATGGAACGTTATGGTAAGAACATAACTTCTTCTTTTATTGCATGGGGGCAAACCCCCGCACCTCCCACTAATTATATTTACTAACTCGAAGCTCGCACAATCCCTGGGACAAGGGCATAACCCCTACCTCAAAGACTGTCACTCTTGCACTTGTTTGTGAGGTATGGAGAGGTTCAGAAGATTTATCCCTAGTGCACTTGATTAATTCTGGCTTTTGTCAGGTTAGTTAGTCAACCTAGGCTTGGTATCTGTCTTGGCTGGTGTAAGTATCTTTTATGGACGTGCCAACCCTCTACATAGTGACATGAAGGTCTAGAACAGGTAAGTTGGATGAATGAATTATTTAGGATCCAGAATGAAAAGGGGGAGGCTGTCTATTTGGTTTATGGGTCCATGTTCAGTGTCCCAAAATCTGGGGTCAGGAGCACACTTGTCAGTAGCTCTTGGTCTTTATAGACGTTTGTCTGGTTCAGATCACTTCTTACCACATGATGTTGGAAAGTTGCCACATTAGATAGGTTAAGCACAAAGACTTTCCATGTCACTAAACCACAGTTTGGTAGCACCATATGTACTACCTTTTCTGGCTGGGATTGGCTCACCTGTCACCACTGAGATGTTTTATTCGTTTAGCTCCAGGAAGGCTAAAGCATTCATTCAGGGGAAACACTGGAGGATGCTAAGATGGCTGTGATCAGTTAAGAGGAACAATATCACTGATGTTGTTGAAGACTGAACTATTGCCTTATATAATTATGTACAGATAACTGATAAAGTACTTTGTTTAG
Organism: Protopterus annectens; assembly: GCF_019279795.1. Lineage (NCBI taxonomy): Eukaryota > Metazoa > Chordata > Ceratodontiformes > Protopteridae > Protopterus > Protopterus annectens. Next base: position 863,087,774 of record NC_056733.1, on the reverse strand, counting down.
CCTTCTTGCATAAGAGGGAAGCTTGTTTTGGAACTTGACCGTAAGGTTGTGCTTGATTCAGAGATGCATGTTAATCACTAAGCAGTGAAGACGTACATTGTACGTTACACCTTTGGAGCTCTGTTATGTCAGTGCTGCATCATCCAACAAGACTGTAGCTCAGCAGTCAGTGCAGCCTGGAATCACTTAACCACCCTTCAATCATGGCACTGCGCATACTCTGCTGCATTGGCATGTCTGTGATATGGACATCTTGACACACCTGTGAAAGGAAAGTCACATTCATGCAGAATAGATGTCATCAGCTCTCTCACTACAAATGAAGGAAGGTGTCACATAGCATTCTTTTGCAGGAAAAAAAGTATTGATGTTCTGTAGTTCTATCTCGCCTTCATTCTTGCATTTGGGATCAACTCGGCCTATTTACAAGCTTGAAGTCTTCTAATTGGCTTGTGGCTAGGTAGGTATCCCATGGTGCACCAGTACAATCCCCAGATCTTGTTTGCCTGTGTCGACGAGTTCTGATGTGCTTCTTCTTGGCCGTGGCTAAGTTTTTCACATTTTCTTAAAAAATATAGATAAATCTTCTATTTTCAATTTTGAAAGTGTTTTCTAGTATTCTATAGCTAGTTAGTGTAGTGTTTGCATTTAGATAGCGTTTAGTAGAGCGCCTTTGTGTGCATTTTGTTTAAGTACAGTTGGCCGTTGTCCTTATAGTACTTCGTATCCTGTGTGCCAGTTATTACTTCATTGTTATATGACTTTCATACCTTTGATGTTAGTACTTGTAGGTGCCTTTAGCGCTTAGTTCAAGCTGTGTGTGCTTGCTTAAATACTGTAAATAATAACTTTTTTGCGGAGCCCCCGCTTGCTGACATTTTCTGTTAGTAGTGTTACAGACAGAACGAGGTTCTATTGACCTTGTTCTTTGTGCTTTCTCATTTCAGATTATATTACTGTTTTAGTGTGTGTGCGAGCCTCTCTTCTGGTTTCTGTGCCCCCTAGGTCCATTTTAGTTGGAGGACCTAGTTCCATTTCTTTCCTACCCAAGCTAGGCCCGTTTAAGTTAGAGGACCTAGTCCTCTTGGTGTTTCTTTACTGTTCCTGTAGGGCTAGGCCCGTTTAAGTTAGAGGACTTAGTCCTCCCTCTTTCTTTCGTGTGTGTGTGTGTGCGTGTGTGCGTGCGTGAGTGTGTGCGTGCATGAGTGTGTGTGCGTGCGTGAGTGTGTGCGTGCGTGTGTGTGTGTGTGTGAGTTCATCCTCTGTGAGATGTCTAAGGAAGGCAAAGACCATAAGCCATCTGGCTTTAAAAAATGCATAAAATGCTCACAGAAAATGTCCATAATGGATGGCCACAGTAACTGCGTTTACTGTCTGGGGGCCATCCACTTACAAGAAACTTGCTTATTTTGCCACTCTTTTAGCAATAGGGTGTTGCAAGAAAGAAGAAATAAGCTGATTCTAAAAGGTCTCTTAAAGCCCTCTTTTGAGGAAGATCTGGCTAACTCTTCCTCCTCTGCTAGATCTCAGGGATTTAAAAAGGAAAAGTCCAAATCCTCTAAGAGGCCCTCCCGGCACCAGCTGGTGTCTCACAGCCACCTGTTAAAATTACTGTCTCATCGGCTCCACTGAGTTCAGAGCCGATCAAAAGTCTTACTACTGTGGTTACAGGGTCGCCGCCAAGTAGTTCAGAGCCGACCACTGAGAGTATTCAATGGAGCTGGTCTATGGACCACTTGCCGGTCTCCCCTACATTAAAGTCACCTATACTGCAAAGATCGCATTCTCCTACTCTGTCCTCCATGTCTTCCAGGAGTTTATCGGAAGAAGATGGGGAGAGGGTAGTGCTGAGACTGCTGAAGTCATCTGCTGTACCTAAATTGTTGGCTCTGACCCAGTCGGTTCCGGGGCAAGTTGAGTCCATCCCCCTTCGGTGATTCCTCCTCCGAGCCATGCTGATCTTTTGGAGCTGGAGCATTTGGTACCACTGGTGGAACCCTCAGTTCCAGCTCCCCCGAGGTTGCTTGGGATCCGAGTTCTGCTCTGACACTCTCGGTGCTGTCCATGGTGTCTAGGAGCTGAAGCTGCCTGGTCGGCCCTGACAGGGACGCTTGGAACCGAACCTCTTCGGTTCTGAGCCTTCCTCTCGGCATGTCGGCCAGGGTGAGCTTGGATCCTATGTCTATCTCGGAGCCGATGGCTCTGGAACTAATGGCATCTTCGATCTCTTCCGAGCCGAGGAGGTCTTTGGAGCCAGAGAGGTTGGCATTCGAGATGATGAGGAGTGTGCTGTCCCAATCATCAGCTCCTGCCAGGGGTACCGACACTCTTCCCCCAAGGGCACCTACTTCTGTCTCAGCTCCTACTCTCTCTCTGGACAGCAGAGACTCGCAACCTCAGGAGCCACCAGCTGGTGGCCCCCACTCTTCCAAGACCTCCCCGGAATATCCTTCCGAGGAGCCCCCATGGAAAAGAACATGCAAGAGGAAGCATGTAGACTCCCAGGATAAGTCTCTTACTTCAGACACTGACCTCGAGGAGTCAGAAGGGTCCCCCAAGTCATCCTCTGATGATGCCTCCTTTGTAGACATCTTGGAAATCCTTAAGCAGAGGTGTGGCTGGCCCACTGTCACCACTTCTGATGAGGAGTCAGTGTACCTGAAAGCTTTCAGGTCTCAACCTTCAGCCTCTTGGGTGTCTCCACCTTTCGACCAACTGATGGAGCTAGTTAGTCGGAAGGTGTGGGATACTCCTGATGCTGTGGAGCCAGTCCACAGGAGACCAAATAAGTTTCTTTCTGCACCCAGAGAAAAGGACTTTTTGTCTAAAGGTGTTCCCGTAGATGCCATGGTGTTGGCGGCCACTAAGAAGGAGCTAGCGGAAACTTCTTCTGTTCATCCACCGAATAAGGAGTCTCGAATGATGGACAGATACAGGAAGTATATCTTCTCTTCAGCAGCATTTATTCTTAGATCGCTGAACTACCTTACACACTTCACTAGGCTTCAGAGAGATCTTCTTAAGGAGTTAGGAGATTCTCTACAAGGTACATGTACTGAGGGAGTCCCTGACAAGGTGTTTGCCCAGTTGTTCACTTTGAACTCTATTGTCAACTCGTCCATGAGGCTTATCTGGTATGCAGCGAATGGAGCGAGTAGAGCAGCGGGTTCTGGAATTTCCCTAAGATGCCATTTCTGGATGCTTTTGTGTAATTTTGCTGATCCGTTCAAGTCTACCTTTACCAACGCCCCCTTTGACGGTTCTTCATTGTGTGGACCCAAGGTAAAGGACACACTCACCCGGTTTGAGCAAGAAGGAAAAACACTCTCTGCCGTGGGAGTACGTTTTACTGTCCCCTCGAGACCATACCCTAAGGGTCAGAGGGGGTGGTAAGATGTGGTACAAGAAGTCCCAGAGGTTTTTCCAAGATGCACAAGGTGACTCCTCCTTCAGAGGCAGAAGAGGAGGAGGAAATGGTAGACATTGCCCTAAAGGCAGAGGCGGACCGCAAAACCAGGTAGGCCGCAATTCGTTTTGGGGCCGGCCTTACCAGCGCTTCATGATGTGGAGCCCGACTGTGCTTCTCTGGAGCCAGTCGGCGGTCGCATTTCTTTGTATCCAGAAGCCTGGCTAAGTATCACTCAAGACAAATGGGTACAAAGAATTATTACCAGAGGTTATGTCATACCCTTTTCTCTTCCACCCTACATTCCCAAGAGGATCCCAGATGTTCCACCCAACCACAGGGATCAGGCAACTGTGGAGGTCAACAAGTTGCTGGCAAAAAAGAGTCATCTAAACCGTCCCAGCAGACCAAATAGGATCCAGAACTTATTCCAAATTCTTTTTAGTGCCAAAACGTATAGGGGACTGGAGGCCCATCTTGGGCCTCAACAGATTGAGCAAATCAGTAAAGAAGGACAAGTTCCAGATGGTGACACTGCAGTCTATACTCCTGTTATTAGGGAAAGACACTTGGATGTGCTCAATAGACCTCCAAGACGCTTACTACCACATAAAAATGGGCAGGGCATCGAGGAGTCATCTACGCTTCTGGCTGGGAGCCAGTCATTTCCAGTTTCGTGCTCTGCGTTTGGTCTCACCACAGCCCCCAGGGTGTTCAATAAGTGTATGGCAGTAGTGACAGCTCACCTGAGACATTGAGGATTCCAGGTGTTTACATATCTGGATGACTGGCTCTTGACCGCTCCCACCAGGCATCTTCTTCTTCAGACCAGGGACACTACCATTCAACTTTGTGCCCAGTTGGGGATTTCTATCAACTGGGAAAAGTCTGCCTTATTGCCCTCTCAATCTGTGAATTTTATAGGCGCAGAGATAGACACATTAGACATGTTGGCTCATCTTCCAGTAGAAAGGGCACAGAATCTGGTTCTTCAAATTCAACATCCTCTCCCCCTACGAAAGGTCAAAGCCAAGACTATTCTGCAGCTTCTAGGGACCATGGCTTCCACCATACTATTAGTACCGCTAGCTAGACAACACATGAGGGTTCTTCAATGGCTACTGTTGTCCCAATGGTCCTTTCAGCACCTACCATTATCTCAACACATACTGCTGACAGACTCTTGCAAGAAGGACCTCATTTGGTGGACTCTGCCCAATCAGTTGACCACGGGCACTTCATTTGTTCCTTGCCAACCCGTTGTCACTGTGACCACAGATGCCTCACAGATAGGGTGGGGGGGCATTATCTAGGCAGGACTGTCCAAGGCACATGGCAAGATCATGAGGCTCACCTGCATGTCAACATTCTAGAGATGAGGGTGGTGCTCCTGGTGTTGCAAGCACTCCAAGACCTTCTGCCTCTGGGGACGATTGCGATACAATCAGACATGTCGGTTGTATGGTATATCAACAAACAGGGCGGAACCAGATCATAACCACTCTGTCGAGAGGCCATTCGAGTTTGGAAATGGGCTATATCTTCCCAGCGTTTTCTGGTGGCAACGCACATTCCAGGGACAACCAACGTGATATCCAACAAGCTCAGCCGGGCAATCTTTATGCCTCATGAGTGGTTTCTGAAACAGGAAATAGCGGAGCAGATTTTCCACAGATGGGGACAGCCTTGCTGCGATCTCTTTGCCAGCCCGATCAATGCCAAATGCAGCAGCTACTTCCACCTCAACCCCCTTCCAGGGGAATCACCGAGAGACGCACTTGTTCATGATTGGCCCCTGGGTCTCCTGTATGCTTTTCCTTCCTTTCCTCTCATACACAAGGTTATTCAGAAAGTGAAATGGCTGGGAAGTAAACTGATCCTCATTGCTCCTTACTGGCCTCATCAGGTTTGGTTCCCCTTTCTTGGGCCTCTTCTCCTAGACGTTCCTTGGATTCTAGACCCAGTGCCAGATCTCTTGACGCACATGTCAGGCTCAATTCATCCCGCTTTACACACCGTCAATTTGACAGCTTGGCTGCTCCAGTTCCATCCCTAGTCAGGCTTGATGACTTCTCACCCTCAGTGACTCGTATCCTTACGTCCTCTCGTAAACCCTCCACTGGGAGACTATACTCCAGTAAATGGAAGATATTCTCTGTTTGGGCTGAAAAGAATGTTGACCCTTATACTGCCTCCATTCCGGTGGTTTTGGAATTCCTGTAAGCTTTTCCACCAGGGATCTGCGGCTGCCACTATCAGGGTTCAATTGGCAGCGATTTCTAATTTTCATCTAGGCATACACGATTCTAATCTAATGTCACATTGGCTGTGCAAAACCTTCCTCAGAGGTGCCACTTTGTTAAGACTCCCATTTCAAAAACTTGTTGCTTCATGGGATTTGAATTTTGTGCTATCCAAATTGACGTCTCCACCCTTTGAGCCTTCTCATTCATTGCCTCTAAAATTTTTGTCTTGGAAGACTTTGTTTCTGGTGGCTATCACATCTGCCAGACGGGTGTCAGAGTTACAAACATTATCTATAAAACCCCCTTATCTGATTTTTCACAAAGACAGAATATCTCTTCGTACTAATCCCTCCTTTGTCTCCAAGGTCTTTTCCCATAACACTTTAAACCAGTCCATAGAACTTTCAGTGTTTTTTCCAAATCATTCCAACGCAGCAGAATACAGGTTTCATCAGATGGATGTCCATAGACAACTACGTTTTTATTTGCACCGGACGAAGGAATTCAGGAAATCAGATCAGTTATTTATTTCCTTCTCCGAATCCAGGTCAGGTGTACTAGTTTCCAAAGTGGCCCTCTCAAATTAGATTTCTAGCTGTATAGCTTACGTTTACATCTCTGAGGGTAGACCTTTAACTTTCAAAATCAAGGCTCATTCTATGAGATCTCAGTCTACTTCTGCAGCCTTTCAGTCCAGGGTCCCACTTGATAATATTTGTGCAGCAGCAACTTGGGCTACCCCTCACACATTTATTACTCATTACAAATTGGATTTAACCTCCATGGGTAGAGCATCCTTTGGTTCCATGGTACTCAGGAGTATTTTTCCTTGAGCCACCCAAGAATAAGGCGCTAGGGACGCTGTCCCATATGTAAAGAATGAAGGTGAGCTAGGACTACAGAACATAAAGAAGTTATGTACTCACCATAACGTTCCATGTTTGTTGTCCAGCTCGCTCTTCATTCTTACGAACCCACCCTCCTACCCCCATCCTGGAAGTACCTGGAGACAGACCAGTCTTGTTATCGTTATTCACTGACAGACCAGTCTTGTTATCGTTATTCACTGACAGACCAGTCTTGTTATCATTATTCTCTGGAGACCTTTTCGTATTGGCTTCTTTCTGTATGTTTGTTATTTTTTCTCCTAGTTAGCAGCAAATAAGATCTGGGGATTGTACTGGTGCACCATGGGATACCTCCCTAGCCACGAGCCAACTTGAAGACTTCGAGCTTGTAAATAGGCCAAGTCAGAGCTGAGGATCGGCTCCGATCCCATATGTAAGAATGAAGGGCGAGATGGACTACAAACATGGAACGTTATGGTGAGTACATAACTTCTTTCTATTGCAGGTTAATCTTCCAATAATTCATAATGAACAGAGTGGACAGTTTGCACATTGGTATTGCATTCGTACACAGAAATGTTGGTGTATATATTATTATAAAGGTTTAACGTTAAATAAACTGACAGATATGTCTCTTATTTTTGGTTTCTTTACATACAGGATTGAGACATTGGCTGTAATCAAAAGACTGGCAGTAACTTTGTTAATGCAGCTGTTTGGCACTGTGTTTTAAAGCTGTGACATTTCTTATTTGTTTTGTATCATCTTATCTTATGCTAATGCCTACAAGCTCCTGCTGTACTGTAATGTATTACCTAAATTTCTTATTGGCACCTTGCAGATTATCGGACAGGTGTATGCTGACCCTGACTGTTTGCCTAGAAATTGGGATTTTGGCTTGAATGTAAAATCATTCCAGGAGAAGTTTGTACCAGAGGAATGTCCACCTGCCTTCTTCCCTTTAGCTGTAGCATGCTGTTCCCTTGATCCAGAAGAAAGGTATTTATAATTTTTGTTTCTGTTATTGTTAGTCTTGTTCCTTTTTCCTTCTCCATTAGAATTGTACCTAGCATGGCTTCTGTTTCCACCAACAGCAATCGTGTGCTTGACCTGTCGTGTGCTTTTCTTCGTCTCCTTACTAGGCAGTTGTCCACCTGAGTGTTCTGTCCTCGTACACCTTTTTGTCTGGCAGCAGGGTCTCGGCAGTTGTCCATCTGAGTGTTCTGTCCTCGTACACCTTTTTGTCTGGCAGCAGGGTCTTGGCAGTTGTGCACCTGAGTGTTCTGTCCTCGTACATCTTTTTGTCTGGCAGCAGGGTCTCGGCAGTTGTGCACCTGAGTGTTCTGTCCTCGTACACCTTTTTGTCTGGCAGCAGGGTCTTGGCAGTTGTCCACCTGAGTGTTCTGTCCACGTACACCTTTTTTGACTCGCAGCAGGGTCTCGGCAGTTGTGCACCTGAGTGTTCTGTCCTCATACACCTTTTTGTCTGGCAGCAGGGTCTCGGCAGTTGTGCACCTGAGTGTTCTGCCCTCATACACATTTTTGTCTGGCAGCAGGGTCTCGCAGTTGTCCACCTTAGTGTTCTGTCCTCGTACACTTTTTTGACTCGCAGCAGGGTCTCGGCAGTTGTCCACCTTAGTGTTCTGTCCTTGTACACCTTTTTGACTTGCAGCAGGGTCTCAGCAGTTGTGCACCTGAGTGTTCTGTCCTCGTACACATTTTTGTCTGGCAGCAGGGTCTCTGCAGTTGTCCGCCTTATTGTTCTGTCCTCGTACACCTTTTTGACTCGCAGCAGGGTCTCTGCAGTTGTGCACCTGAGTGTTCTGTCCTTGTACACCTTTTTGTCTGGCAGCAGGGTCTCGGCAGTTGTGCACCTGAGTGTCCTGTCCTCGTACACATTTTTGTCTGGCAGCAGGGTCTCGGCAGTTGTCCACCTTAGTGTTCTGTCCTCATACACCTTTTTGACTCGCAGCAGGGTCTCGGCAGTTGTCCACCTTAGTGTTCTGTCCTTGTACACCTTTTTGACTCGCAGCAGGGTATCGGCAGTTGTGCACCTGAGTGTTCTGTCCTCGTACACCTTTTTGTCTGGCAGCAGGGTCTCGGCAGTTGTGCACCTGAGTGTTCTGTCCTCATACACCTTTTTGTCTGGCAGCAGGGTCTCGGCAGTTGTCCACCTGAGTGTTCTGTCCTCGTACACCTTTTTGTCTGGCAGCAGTGTCTTGGCAGTTGTCCACCTGAGTGTTCTGTCCTCGTACACCTTTTTTGACTCGCAGCAGGGTCTCAGCAGTTGTGCACCTGAGTGTTCTGTCCTCGTACACCTTTTTTGACTCGCAGCAGGGTCTCGGCAGTTGTGCACCTGAGTGTTCTGTCCTCGTACACCTTTTTGTCTGGCAGCAGGTGCACCTTGATTGTGCATTTCATTCTCTCTAGTTGAGGGAATAAAATTGTCATAGTTCCAACACCTCTGTCTGTCCAAATGTTATAATCCTCCCTGGCTATCCATCAAATTAGTGTTCTTGTTAAGTACACCTTTTTCACTGTATCTCACCCTTGGATTTGAGGAGGTATCTTCAGCTCTAGTGCTTGGTACTGGTTGCTTCTACCAGACGAGTGTGACTCATTTGTGTAAGCTGTTTTTCATTTTGAGAAAAATAAGTTATGCCCACCCTGTGAAGTCAGCAATGCATTTTTCTTTTTTTTCTTTTTCTTTTTTTATCAATGAAACTGCTTTCCACCAGTCAACATAAGAACCTTAAATCTAACACTAACCCTAATATCAGTCTTCAGACAGTGTAACTTGCAGGAATGCTACATTCGTAATGTAGCTTCCTGTGCAATAGAAGCAGCTGTTGAGTATTTTACATGTTCTGTTTTTCTGTCTCCACCTTTGATGACAAACGTTGATCTGACTGTAAACTCTGTCTACATTGGGTAACTTTGTGGATTACCTGTTTTGGATTCATCGCCATGGCACAAGTTCTTGAAATCTGTAGCCACTAACCTCTGGGAATGCGCGAGTCTTGACACTTCATATTCTAACATTGCGTGCCAACCAGGAGGGTGCACTTAGTCTCTGTGATTCTCAGTTATACAGTTCAGATCCTGATCATAACATACATCACAGGGATGTTCCCTGCATTTGATGTCTAAGGAACATAGATGCTCAGGTTGTCCCTGAGGGCTGCAGGTCAATGGGCAGGAGTTGCACCAAAAGCACTCTCTCCAGTCACATAAAGGAGAAGGTAAGAGAGGCTAGAGGTCTCCCTCCATCTCACTGAGGATGGTGCCAAGCACAGGGATTCTCAGGTATGTTATGTGATCCCAAGTCAGAATCAGAGTGAAATTACAGAGTAATAGATTCAAAGCTAAAGCCTTTTCCTTTTGAGTGTGTCCCTAAATATACTGTTTGTGGCCCTTGTTTAGTGAGGGATTGAGCTTGCACTCACTGTCAGCTACTGATGATGAAATATTGCCACTTATGTTATCTTGCTGGCTAGAGTGTAAATGACTTCTCTGGCTCCTTTTGCATGCATGCAGCCTACAAGCATGCTTGCATATGCACACATTGTTTGTTTTATGTGACTCTGTCCTCATGGGTTTGAGTGCACCCCCATGTAGCATGTTTGATGCCACAGCAGATATTACCTGTTGTTACCTTCAGAATGTGCTTGGAGGCCGTTTCGACTAACCCAGTAGTCTCTCCTTTGATAGTCACATCGCCACAGTAGTCAGGAAGTCCTTCTACGTGGCACACCTCATCATAAAAGGGTTCTCATCCAGGAAAAAAGAGGTCATCGTTCCCCTCTACTCGACACTCATTAGACCCATTATAGAGTACAACGCCCCTTTTGGAATGTACCTCACAAGACATCTGCAGCAGCTGGAAAGGCCACAGAAGTACCTTACAAAGAGGATTACTGGACTCAAACAAATGCCCTACACTGACCGCCTTAAAAAACTCCAGCTTTACTCCGTAGCATATCGCCTACTCCGAGGTGATTTCTGCCTAACATATAAAGCTGTGTCAAACCCAGAGCTGTTGGACATGCTACCCCTAAAGAAATCCCAATCCCTCCGAGCTACACCCTCTAGGGACCTAAACCTTGTCACCACAATAAACAGGACATGCTGGAGGGATAGATTCCTATCCCAGAGACTTCCCATACTCTGGAACAGGCTACCCATCTATGTCAAGCAAAGTTCTTCATTAGCACTCTTCAAGAAAAATCTTGATGAGTGGATGGGAAATAGGAAATACACCCCAGGGATCACTTCTTTGTCTCTGCTCGACAGTGGCACAGGAAAATAACTTTCTTGGGTGGCGTAAGCCAGGGAACCTTGTTGGCTAGGCATACGTAGGCCCTTGGGCCGATAGCCTAGTACCTACCTATGTACCTTCAGCATGCATCTGCTGTTTGCTTATCACCTCTTGCTTCAGCTCAGCACAGACTACCCCCTATGGGAGTTAGAAGTTGGAATTCTATCCCTTCCCTTCATTATTCCTTTGTGAGGGGGGATTCCGAGGATATTCCCATCATTGCTTTTCAGACAGAGACTATCAGTAATTGGTCTGTCTGTACTTGTCCTTAGAATGACGTTCATGTGGACAGATGCTCATACTCCTGAGATATTATAAGTGCTGGTCTGTAACACCGCTACTGTCTCTCCAAAGGAGGTTAAACTAGTACAGGGGAAAGAATGATGAGAAGCCCCGAGTTGTCTCTTATATGGAACTTGTCCACAAGTATGCCATATCTGAACCTAGAAGCATCTAGAGTCTGCTTCTAAGAAGACGCATACCTTCTATAAACCACTAATGAACAAGAAGCATATTGACCATTCCAGGGCAAATTTTTATGTGATCTGTTTTGTCTAACGTAGGTGCCAGAGGTTACGTTGCAGATGGATAAGGAGTCCAGTGCCTTAGAAAGGGGTAGGAAAGGACCTTCTTTGCAGTTGCGCCTTAGAACCATGAAGTATCTGTCATCCTAGTTCCATTCCTTTCTTGTGGACCAGACTTCTGAAAAGCTGGTGGTGCTCCGTGTCTAGGGTGAAGGAGTCTCTGGGGAAAAAGAAATTGTAAGAGATATGACTTTTCTGTGGGCTTGCATATGGCATTCTGTAATTTAGTCTGAAGCTAGAGCCAGGGTATTATGGTAGGAATCTCTATGCCGGTGAAGGGGCTCAGATGGTCTTCCTGTTTAAGGATGAGCTGAGAATGGAATGAGATCTTCTTTCAACTTGTTTCTGAAGAACTTATCAGAGACCCACAGAAGAGACAGCAGGCCTTGATCCCTGGAGGTTTATCTGTGATAGCCAAGCCCCACCCCCACCTGATGCGTCTTCTAGGCCAGCTCAGCCATTTCCATAAGAAGAATCCCTTTTTAGGATGAGAAGGACAGACAGCTGTCATACTGTCTTATTCCTCTGCATCCACCTGCAAAGTCTCTCCCAAAGTAGGAGGTGTGAATGGAGAGAGATGTCAGCAAGCAAAGGTGAGCAGTAGTGCTGAAATTTAATTCATCCTCATGTCTTGGTGAGCACCTTCATGGGTTGGACCCTGTTTTTCACAAAATCTCACCAAGACGACACTAATATATAGACTGTATTTGAAGTGACACCCTGACCCCATGTGCATGGGAAAAGTGGTTGAGGATGGATGGGTGGATATCCTGGACAGAAGTAGGTCAAAAATTAAAAAAGACATCTGGTTGCACAAGACCTAGGATAAAAAAAGTGCCCAATCCTGGTAGGTGCACTGGTACCAGGACTGAAAAAAATGACAGTGTAGAATCCTCAAAATATGGAAACATTCCTACAATGGGGCCAGACCAGGTCTAGGGGGAGGATCCCTCCCCCCTTGTAGAAGGAAGTAGCAGTCCACAAAAATCGCAAAAACTGGTAGGCCAAAGAAGAGCCATAAAGACAGAGTGGACTATTGAGGATAAGAAAGAAATTATACATTGTTAATATCATGCAAAAAGTCCAGAATTTCCAGACATACGATATACAAGAAGATTGAGTGAAATTAGAGGAAAGAAAAATGCATGTCCTTCTATTCAGTGTTGCAGTATTCTTTACATATGAGTTGTATTCCACCCAACGACGTGACATCTGGCTTGTATACAAAAGCTTAGAGACACTGCCTGTATGTGGGACGTTGCACAAAGGCACAGACAGCATCAGCCATAAAAGAGACGTCAACATGTACAATCTTCAGAACTTTTTTGTCACCATTCAGAAAGGTTGACTCATACGTTCGGTCTGCCATTGGATATCGTTAGTTTCATCACTGCCAGAGAGTTTCTGAGACTGGCAGGGTTCATGGCCTCCATAATCCACATGTTGCCTTTTGCAAAGTTGCACATGAGAAAGTTCCAGTGGTTTCTAAAGACAGTTTGGTCCCAACATGCTCATCCTTTAGATGACTTGATTCCTTTTTTTCCTCTGTCTGAAAACAACGCTACGTTGGTGGATGCAACAACTCAGAACCGTGGCCAACCACTTTGTGTACCTTATCCAGCTCAGCAACTTTTCACAGACGCCTCAGACTTAGGTTAAGGCGCAACTTTTGCTGCCAGGAAGGTGCAGTCTTTGGTCCCCCCTCTCAAAAGAGGGAGAACATCAACATCAGAGAGAGGGCTCTGATTCTAGGCTTGCAGACCTTTCATCCTGTATTCTTGCCAGGATCCCTCAGGATTCTTACAGGCAATACCATGGTCATTTGGTACATAAACAAGCAGGGGGGCACAAAATCTTACCGTCTTTGTCACCTAGCCATCAAAGCATGGGAATTGGCTAGTCAATACAAAGTGACACTGCATACTGTGTACCTCTCCTCTGTTCAGAACTCAGTGGCAGATGCTTTAAGCAGATCCATGACACAATTTCATGAGTGGATGCTTCACAGGGATGTGTTCCTCAATCTAGTTCACAGGTGGGGTACTCCAGAAATGGACCTCTTTGCCTCCCCTCTGAACAGATAACTTCCTCTTTTTTTGTGCCAGGGTCCCTCACCCTCAGGCTTGGAAAGTGGATGCTCTATCCTTCTCATGGTAGGCGATGTTTCTTTATGTATTTTCCCCCTTCCCTTTAATTCAAAAAGTCCTCTTGAAAATTCTACAGGAAAACAACAGAAATCTTGCTAGTGGCCCCCTTTTGGCCAAGACAGCACTGGTTCCCTCTTCTTCTGCATTTAGCCAACGGTCATCACCACAAGTTACCTCACTAGCTGGACTTACTCACTCAGGAAAAAGGATCCTTGATTCACCCACATCTGTCAACTCTGCAAATGACCTTGTGATCAACTTTTGATCCCTTTCAGGCATCTGTTTTCTAAGGATGTGCTTCAGGTTTTGCAGGAGACTGGGAAACCCAGTACTAGAAAATATTACATTTCCAAGTGAAGAAAATTCTCCACCTGGTGCCAAATAAGAAAAGAGGATCCCCTTTTTGCGGACATTCCTTTAGTGCTTTCTTACCTGTGTGAGTTGCTTAACAGTGGTCTTTCCTATTCCTCAGTCAAAGTCCACTGTTCTGCCTTGTCTGCTTCCTTAGCTTCCAGGTTAGAAGTTAAGCTTTTATTTAAAGGCATCCTATACATGAAATCCCCCAGGAAACCAGATGTTCTTCATGTTTCACTGTTGCAGTCATCACACTTGAGTTATCTGCCTGCAGGTAGCCCTCAGTCAGCCCAAATACCAGAGTCTTAGTATTTCTGCGTTGGATGCTGTTGCTTCTTCCATGACGTCAGGTCGTCAGGGGTATAAAACAAGCAGCCAATGCCATTACATCAGTCTTTCTTGCCGAGGAAGAGCCCAAAGCAGAAGCAGTTCACAAGTACCGGTCGGCCGCTACCTGAAATTTTCGTTTTTGAGTTATAATCCTGAAGTATTCTAAAGCTAAGTACCCCATTGGGGATTCTTTTTTCATGCTCTAACCGATGTCAGAAAAAGTTAACAGTTGTCTTGCCTGTGGAAAGCAAATACCTCACAGAGATTTTCATTCTTACGGTGTCACCTGTTTAGGCCCGGACCACAACGACCCTTGCTGTCATTTCTGTGCTTTGTTTAACACCAGAACCATTTGTCATCGGCTATCTTTGTCGCTAAATATTTTCGCTCTCATTCTCCGTATTCCGAAATGGCTTCGATAAGCCATCCGACTGCCAATCACCCAAAATAAATGTAAAGATAAAGACAGATACAGACTGCATAAGTTCAAAACTGCTGACGATGCTTCCGTTAAGCTAGTTGCCAGTCCGCCAGTACTCAGTGAGGCGCCTTTGCAGCCCCTGATCCCCGCTTCTGTGGATTCGCAGGCCTCTGCTGAGACCCATTCGGAGTCCTGTATGCCGTGAGATGCTTCTTCGTCTATGGAACCTGCGGATGTCCCTACATTGAATGGGTCCGGAGCCGCTGTGCAGGCACCAGATTCTGAGGGTGTATTCCGTCCTACCAATGTTCGTATCAAACTGACGACTTCGTTTTTAGTCAAAACAACTGAGTTTCTTAGGCCCAGAGTATACAGTACACCTAGAAATCTGATGACCAAAGTGCATGCTCAAGCTGCCATGCCACAAAAACAAATGCTTAGAATGGCTGAAGACCTTATTACCCAAATTAGGGGAAGCCAGCCTTCCCCTGCTAAGAGACAAAGAATTGAGTTTCCTTCTGATTCTGCAGACCAGGTGTCTGATGACTCTGACCCTTCTGATTATCAGGACATGCCCTTATCAGCCTATGAGGATTCAGATGCAGAGAAATCCATTCCCTCTGGTGAAACCTTGCATACTTTAAGAGAGCATTTCCACTGGGAATGCCAAGAATACCCTCAGTCTAAAAAGAGAGTCAGAGAATTTTTAGAGTTGCCTCAGCACAGGCCTCTAGCTATACCCCTGTCCTGGATGTTGTAGATGATGTTTTTATAGAATCCAGTCTTACTCCAGATACATTACCCCTGGCCCCTAGGAAACCTGATGGGTACTATAGAGTACCTGATTCACACAAAATTCTCTTCAAGAATCCTACTGCGGATCCAGAGACCATTTCTCAGGGACCTAAAGGTATTAAGGCTACTACAGCCAAAAATCCTACCCCTTCGGACAGGGATTCCAGAGCTTTAGACAGATGGGGTAAGAAGGTATATACCTCTGCAACTCTTGCCATCAGGGCATTGAATTGCCAGTTTTGCATGTTGAAGTACCAGCAACATATTATGGAATTAATTAAACAAAAATTGGTATTATTCCCAGATTGTGCAGAAAATGAAGATCTACAGGAGCTAATGCATTCTGCTAACCAAGTTAGCAAGCATACTTTTCAGTATGGCTTTGATGCCCTAGAAGCATCTTGCAGGGCTGCAGTCACTAGGTATGTACTGAGAAGGCATGCTTGGCTGAAGGAACAAACCTTGCCGGATCATGTCAAATCCAAATTACTAGATGCTCCTTTAAATAAGGACTGTTTGTTTGTTTGGCACCAAAGCAGAAGAAGTTCTTAAAAAGATGGAAGAAAAAGCTAAATCTATGCAAACTGTCAAAGAATTCTTACACGTGCAACCACCTAGATTCAGTAGGCATTGGCCTTCCAAAAACTGGTCCTTTCCAGCCACTTCCAGGCCTTCCCACACCAGACCCAGGGGAAACAGGCCATCCAGACTACAGTCTCAGGGTATGCAGAGATCTAAACAATGGAGTGCTCCCACCCCAAAAACAGGGAGTGTTAATTCTTCCCTTTATGGTAAAAGTTCGCAATGACTTTGCAATTATCCTTCCCAGCCCTGCCCAATTACTTGTGCCCCTAGGAGGAAAACTTGCCCTTCATGCAAAAAACTGGATGTCCATCACACAGGACCTCTGTGTCCTAAACATTGTATCCCAGAGGTACAAATTCTACTTCCATTCACTGCCAACCCCAAGATGGTTTCCAGACCTTCACCCAAACCAGTGGGCAGAGGCTCATACTTTCCCTGTTCAATATCAGAGCTGTTCAACCTGTTCCAGTAGAACAAAGGGGTTAGGGTTTCTACTCCAAACTGTTCCTGGTGCCCAGAAAAGAGGGCTCTTGGTGCCCAATCCTGGATCTATCAATTCTCAACACCTTTCTGGTGATCTCAAAATTCAAGATGCTTACCCTGCAACAGCTTCTCCCTATGCTAGCCAAGGATGCATGGTTAGTCACTTTAGACTTAAAATAAGCTTACCTGCACATCCCCATAAGGGAGTCATGCAGGAAATACCTAAGTTTCAGGGCAGGCTGTATGCACTATCAGTTCTCTGCACTTCCCTTTGGCTTATCTACTGCGCCCAGAGTATTCACAATGTGCCTGGCTCCAGCCATTGCATACTGCAGGCAGAGAAATATCCAAATTTTGCCATACTTGGACAATTTCCTGATTTAGGAGGACAGTCAGGAATTGCTACTTCAGCAACTGGCATTTCTAAAAAACCTTCTCACTTCATTGGGGGTACACCATCAGTGAAAAGAAATCACAACTGGTACCCAGTCAAAAGATTGTATTCCTGGGAGCAAGCTTAGACACAACTTCCCAGATGGCATTTCCCACTTCAGAAAAACAGGTCTGTCTGACAAACTCCTTCAAACAAATGGCCACCAGAACCCAGATTTCTGCAAGACAAATACTGCAAGTCCTAGGGTTCATGGCTTCATGTATTCTGCTAATTCCATATGCAAGACTGCATATGAGAAAATTTCAGTGGTACCTAAAAAGTCTTTGATGTCAACATTCTCACTATGAACTATTGAACTATTGTGGGTGCTATTGTGGTTTTAGATAAGTCATATTATGATAATGAAATGCTTTCTATACTTTGTGATGAGACCACTTAGAAGAGATTTATCGCATACAAATTGCTAAAATGATTCAATCTGTATGAGACACTTTATCAGATCTCTTGGCTTGTTGGAAGCGTGATGAAAACTTGTATGAATTTTTATTTGTACAGCATTCTGTAATTCCTATTATAAAGGGACTTCCCAAAATCCACAAGAGCTATGAGCGTCCACCCATGCACCCAATAGTTGCAGTTAATGGGTGGCTTACAGAACCTTTATCTATCTGTATGGAACAACAGCTGAAAAATGTATTACCGAAAGCTATTACAGTGCTTAAGGACACCAGGCATTTTACTGACACATTGTTTGATTATGTGCGTTCCATAGACCACCCAGCACAACATTGTATGGTAACTATGGATGTATAGAGCTTATTTACAGTTATTCCAAATGATTATGGGACAGAAGCCATTAAAACATTTACTGCAAGAGAATAGTGAGTATAATATGGAAATAATTAATTTAATATGCATGTTGCTTACCATTGTGCTTGAAAATAACATCTTTATGTATGGACATGGAATATATTGGCAAAAATGGGTAGTGGCCATGGGCACTCCCTGTGCAAACAGTTATGCCAACATACTGTTGGGAAGCCCAGTATGTTCTTGCCAGTAACTGTTTTTGCTCAGACATGCAGAATTAGAAGAGATTTGTAGATGATGTGTATTTTTTATGGGCAGACACTAATGAGATTTTCATTAAATACTTGGAAAGTGCTAAGAATTTTCTTAAATTTATGATACAGCAGTCTAACACCAAGATCAATTTCCTGGATGTCCTGCTGGAAATGGATGAGAATAGTCTAATTAATACAGCAGTGCAGCATAAAGCATGTAAGAAGAGCAACATTTTACATTGGACAAGTATGCAACCCCAACATGTTTACAATGTACTAAAAAGCCAGATGTTATGTATTTCAGGGTTACACAGTAGAGAAGATGGTTATATTAAAGCTAATGAACATTTACTCCAACAGTTTTTACATAGAAGTTATACCAGAAAGGAGATTGCTACATCATTATTAAAACAACCATGTTAAGAAGTACTTGAGGGAAACCCTATTATTTGAACAATGTGAAAATAATTGGTGGTTTGCATACTGGTAATGTATCCAATCAAGGTAACAGAGCGACCCTTACATATTCAAGTGATATACATTGTATAAGTGACATTATAAGGAAGAATTGGAATATTCTAACCAGTGATGAAGAGACCAGGAAACTAGTAGGAGAGAAGACAGCATTCTGCTTTAAGAATTATAGAAATCTTATACAGCTGTTATGTCATAAACAAGAAATGAATAAAGGTATTTAAGTCACTGAGAAAAGGCATATATCCATAAAGGACTTGCACAATATGTAAGCATATTTATAAAAAACAGACTTTTATTCATCCTATAAATGGTAAAAGGTACACTTCACATGCGTATGCTGATTTTAAGATGAAGAATGTGATTTATGTTACCTGTTGTAATTTAGGTGATTCGTTTTATGTTGGCAAAACCAACAGACATTTAAAGGAAAGGATCTTGAAATATATTCGTGATATCAGATATGAAAAGTCTGCTGACTAAACATATTAAGGCAAATAATTTCCACTTTATGGTCCTTCAAATAATACAAGACAATATGAGAGGGCCAATCTGGTTACTACAACAAAATTTGCATAAGTACGATGGATTGGTGATCTACAAGCAGACAAACCACCCAGATTTAACGCCAATATTCATTTGAAACCTGATCTCATGAGTCATTGGCTGATATGTTGACACTGATTGGTTGAAAGAATTTTAAACCAAGTTGCCGCAAACTGTTTTTTATTAGATCTGATGATGGGTGTATGTGTACCCAAAATCACTCATCTATATTTCTTTCAACAAGTTTTAATTATTTGATTGCTGTGGTGGTTGCACTGGTTTTATTCCATTTACACATATACTATGTCAAAATAATGAATTACCATAACATTGAGTTGCAAAAAGGTGAGACGAAAACAACAAAAGTTTATATTCACGAATGTCCAGATCATCGTAAATTTTCCCCTGGTAAGGAAAGAATCGTCCAACAAAATTTGAAAAAAAAAAAAAACACAAGCAAATAAAACCCACCCCTTGTGGGAGGCTGTGCCCCCCAACTAAACATTGTTAATCCGAGATTGCACTACAGTGGAGAAAAGGGCAAACTTCACCTCATTGGTCAACTGACTTGTTTTGTGGAGAAAACTTACGACAATCTGGACGTTCGTGAATGTAAACTTTCTTAGTTTCCATCTTGCCGTTTTGCAACTAGACATTTAGACATTTTGGCTTTTCAACAATTTAAAGTAGATCCATATGTATACATACATACATACATATATATATATATATATATATATATATATATATATATATATATAGTTTACTATCAAATGATCAAATGAATGAAAATCAAAAGACTGAATCCCAGAAAGACTGAAAATTCAAAATACTGAGTACATTTTTAATGCAAGAGGCAAGCCCCCCTACTCCCCCCCCCCCACACACACACCGTCTGCTAACTTTATACACCAACTCCAATATCGCACAACAGTGGAGAAGGGGCAAATTCCATCATTCAGTATTTTGAATTTTCAATCTTTTCGGGATTCAGTCTTGGTTTTCAGTCATTTGATAATAAACCTATATGTATGTATACACACACACACACACACACACACACACACACACACACACACACAAATGCACACAAACACACACACACACGTTATAGGTTCATACTAGGCTATCTGCCCTAGGGCATTTATAAGCCTAGCCAGAGTGTGTTTGGCTTTCGCCACCCATTTTAAATTAATTTTGCTATGCCCTTTTTCGAGGTTAGTATACTGTGCCTCTGTCTAACAGTGACACAGAAGTGATACCCGGGGTAAATCTACGATCTCCCATCCACTCATCAAGATTCCTCTTGAAGAGAGTCACTGAGGGACTCTGCCTAACCTGGACTGGGATTTTATTCCAGAGTGATGGGAGCCTCTGGGTTATGAATCTGTCCCTCCAGCATGTCCTATTTATTTCAGTGCTGAGGTTCAGGTCTCTCGAGTGTGTAGCTCGATGGGATTTGGATTTTCTGAGGTGCAGCATGTCCATTAATTCCAGGTTGGACATGGCTTTATACGTCAGGCACAGATCGCCTCTGAGCAGGCGGTATGCCACTGAGTAGCGCTGGAGTTTCTTTAACCGGGCAGCATACGGCATCTGTTTGAGCCCTTTGATCCTCTTGGTGAGGTACTTTTGGGGTCTTTCCCATTGCTGCAGGTGTCTGGTAAGGTACATCCCAAAAGGGGCATTGTACTCAATTATGGGCCTGATGAGGGATTGTACTCAATTATGGGCCTGATGATGGATGAGTAAAGAGGCACGATGACCTCCCCTGATCTAGATGTGAATCCCTTCATGATTAGGTGGGCTATATAAAATGTTTTTCTAACCACTTTGGCCACGTGGTCGTCAAATGAGAGATTGCTATCAACTTGGGTCCCCAGGTCCCTAATTACTTCTTCCGTACTTAAAGGATTACCACCTATGTGGTAATTTGTGGGCACTTTGTTTTTGCCAAAGGGGATGATTATACACTTTTTGGCGTTTAGCTTGAGGCCATGGCTCTGGCACCAGTTGTCTGTTTCTATGAGGCCCTTTTGGAGGATGCTTGTGTCAGCTGGAGAGTCGATTATGGTGCCCAGTTTGCAGTCATCTGTGAACTTGGTCAGCCACAATCCTTCCGTGTTGGCCTGTACCTCCGAGAAATATATAACGAACAAGAGAGGTCCCAGGACTGAGCCTTGTGGGATGCCACTTGTAACTGGTTTGGAGACTGACATGGCTCCAGCAATTCTAACCATGTGGGTTCTGTCCTTGAGCCAGTTTGCAACCCATCTAGTGACATAGGGGTTTATATTTAAGCTGGTGAGCTTATCTATAATGCCAGAGTGGGGTATTGTATCAAAGGCTTTTGCGAGGTCCAGGTAGGCTGTGTGGACCACCTTCCCTCCAATGGCCTTGGTGACTGTTTCAAAGAAATCGACCAGGTTTAAGAGGCAGGATCTGCCCTTAATAAAGCTGAACTGGGTAGGATCCAGTGTCTGTAGGTCCCCAAAATCTTTATTTATGAGGTTCATGATGATCCTTTCCATAGCTTTGCAGACCAAGCTAGTCAGGCTTATGGGGCGATAGTTTCCAGGATCCGTTGAGGCACCACCTTTGTGGAGAGGGACCACTGTTGCTGTACGCCACTCTTTGGGGTACATATCCTGTAGTAAGGCTGAGATTGAACAGTAGTTTTATGTTTGGGTTTAGCTCTTCTTGGAGTTCATGTAGGACGCAGCCCAGGACACCGTCTGGTCCCATTGATGCTGTGTTTTTTGCTTTGGAGAGGGCGGCTCTTACCTGAGCATCTGAGATGTCAGGGGGGCAGCACTCTGCTTGGATAGATATTTGCCCTTTTGGTGGGGAGGGGGGGAGAAGTTTGCACTGAACCTGTCAGCTAGGATGTTGGCAATGTCTGTGGGTTCTGTGTATTTTTTGTCATTTTGGACTAATTCTGAGCATATCTGGGAATTCCCACCCAGGTTCCTAACATAACTAAAGAACGCCTTGTGATTATCCTTAGTGTCCTGTGCATTTTTTCTCTCTAGGCTGGCCTTAGACGATTTTATGAGTGCCCGTAGTTTTTTGCTAATACTGATTAGAGATGCCTTTCCTTTTTGGGATTTTGCTCTATCATGTAGTAGCTTCCTCCTTCTGTTGTATGGTTTGTTTATGGCTGGGGTCCACCAGACAGGATGTCTGCCTTTGGAGGATTGGGTCTTGGTTTTATTTGGGATTGCATGATCCATGCATTCCTGTAGGTGTTCACAGAATGCATTTATAAAGGATTCTGCGGTCTGGGCTGTATTTTCCACAGGCCCGGGGGCTTTGAAGGATTCCACCTCGGTTTTGAGGAGTGTGAAATTTACTTTAGAGAAGTTTTTCACTGTGGTTTTCTGGGCAGGGGGTGGGTTGGGATGTGAATATCCAGTGAGATTAGTTTATGGTCTGATCTTACCCGTGAGGGATACACTTCTGGTCTGGAGCATAGAGTCTCCATGTTGGTGATGATCAGGTCCAGTATGTTTTCCCCTCTTGTGGGAGTGGTAACAATTTGTTCCATAGCATTTGAGTTTATAAATTCTAGGAACCTTTGGGCTAGGGTGTTGGAGCTAGAGTAATGCTCCCAGTATATGTTTGGGTAGTTGAAGTCGCCCAATATAATGGTGTTTGGAGAGACCTTCATATTTTCCAGTGTTCTCAGGAAGGCCGAGTGGGGTTCCTGGGTTTGGGAGGGTGGTCTGTAGCAGGCTATAAACTGGAAGGCCGTTTTACCCACTGTTAGTTGCACATGGATAGTCTCTGATGCTTCGTGCTGTGCCACCAACCTGGAGGTGTGGGTATCTTTGACGAATATTGATACTCCCTCCTTTTGTGGTTCGGTCCAGGTTTTGGGGCCGAAAAGCATGGTAGTGCTGGGGTGCTCTCGGGAGCCTTGAACCAGGTTTCTGTTACTGCACAGATATCGATGTTCTCCATGCTAAGGAGAGTTTCAAGTGCGTGCATCTTGAGGTTTAGACTTCTGGCATTGAGTAGCATTACTCTTAGTTTCTTATCCCTTGTGATACCTATGGAGGTGGGTTTGTCTTTGAGCCTTGCCTAAAGGCACTATGGGGGTAGCAAGTGCCTTTGCCAATATCCAGCCCAGGGTGACAGGTGCAAGCCGTCCCTAGCGAAGCATCGTGGCTTGTCGAGCATGTCATCCCAGGCTGACAGGCATTGGATCCCCTTTGAATGACACCAATACTTAAGCCAGTTGTTGAAATTGATCATCTTGTCTTCATATTGTGGCATAATTTTTGGTGAGGGTAAGGTGTTTCTCAAGGTCAGGGTCATACCGGCCTGGGCTACATGCTCAGAGAGCTCCTCTATGTCTCTTTTCATGTAGTCCAGGGAGGTACGTCTCAGGTCATTCACACCAGCATGGACAATGACTGAGTCATATTTGTACTTGCCTTGGAGTGACCTGAGTGCTTGTGTTATGTGGTGGATCCTAGCGCCTGACAGGCAGCTCACCGTGACCTTCTCCTTGTTCAGCCTGGTGAGCGGGACGTCAATGTGCCTGACGATAGAGTCACCTATTACAAGTGTATCAGGTGTGTTGTTTAGCCTTAAGGGCTGTGACTGTTCGGCATACTGGCTTTGTGAGCTATGTGTTGCACGTGTTTTGTTTTGGGGTAGCGGTTGCTTGGGTGTCTGCTTTGGAGGTCTTTGCTGCTTAGGCAGATTTTTATTTAGAGCCTCCAAGTATGTTTTTGTGTGTTTATGTGTTTGGTTTGCTGTCGTGGTAGGTCTATGTGAGACTGGAATTGTAGTGAGTGTAGTTTCCTTCTCCTCCTGACTGGTTACGCCAGTATTGAGTTGAGAGAGCTTAGCCTCCAGTTTGGCTATATGGTTGCATCTCTCACATGTGTTGGAATTTGTTGGGAGGAGGAGAGGGTTGTCTTTGTACATGAGGCAGTTGTAAGATTGCCTCAAGATTCCCAGATTCACCAGCTGGACCGGAGAGGAGATTGACAACTGACCTTTGGATATGCTAGAATAGTATTGGGAATTCCTTTATAATTGAAAAAAAAGGGCCAATGGGGAACAGTGTACTCAAAACAGGAGTGAGCCCAACAAGCAGCCCTGGAACACTCTGCTGATCACAGGTCTCTTGCTGGAGGTGGTGTTTGACATGACTTCTTTGGTCCTGTCTGTGAACCAACTGGCAGTCCAGTGAGTTATGTTTGTAGTTATGTTTGTATTTATGCCTAGAGTTTGACAACACTACCAGGGTGAGGTTTTGTATCAAACGCCTTGGCCAGGTCAAGATAATTGGTATGCACTATTTTCTCTTCATTTATAGCCATGGTGAACCTCTCAAAGATGTCAGCAGGTTAAGTAGGCAAGACCTTTCCTTAATGAAGCGAAACTGGAATGGGTCCAGTGTCTGTAGTGTGCCAGTGTCCTTGTTTATCATTTCCATGATAATTTGTTCCATGGCTTTGCATATAAGACTTGTCAGACTGAGGGGTCTGTAGTTCATGGGGTTATCTGATGGTCCAGCCTTATGAAGAAGGAAGACTGTTGTTGGCCTCCATTCATCTGGCACTTAACTTGTTTTGAGGCTATAGTCGAAGATTGCCTCAAGTGGTGCTGTTAGGTCATGTTTTAGGATTCCTATCAGAAGAGCAAAACCTGAAAATGTCGAAGGCATGGAACATAGATTTTTTTCCCAGGGAAAAAAATTGGTATTTCTTCGGACTTTGCTGTTTTCTCCACTGTGGTGCGATCTCCGAGTTGGTATATATAAGTTGGGGGGTTTGCCTGTACATTTTTTTTTTTTTTGGATCAGTGAAATTTTTCCCTGGGAAAAAATTTTGCTGATATGTTCCTTCGACATTTTAAGGTTTCGCGTTTTTAAGTTCGATAAAAGAGCATTCACTATTTTTAGCATTTGATCTTGTGATATAAACGCATGTTTTATGCTATTTAGGACGCAACATGGGTTATTGTCAAGGCCCATAGATATTGTCAGGGCCCACTGAAGCGCTGTTTTTAGCCGTAGTGAGCACATCCAGGACCTGCTCCCTTGGCTGGGGGATATTCTAGAAGGGGTTTCAGAGGGGATAGTGGGAGGTGAGGTTAGACTTAGATTTATCAACCAGTAGATTTGCTATGCCAGCCTGGTCCGTGTACATTATGGAATTTCCCACCAGTTTTGCACACTACTATTACCTTTAAGGTTCCTGACATAGCTGAAGAAGGCTTTGTGACTGTCCTTAGCCAGGGGAGATTATCTTGACCTTATAATTGGTATTGTTGGACTTCGTTCAACCTCTTAGTTTATTCTTTAGATGAATCAGAGAGAGAGTTCTTGTCTCAAGCTGCTCTTTCTGATTTTGGCCATGACTTTTTTTCTGGTCTGTTAAGGTAAGGATTCCACCAGTGTTGTTTATTTTTGGTGTTAGGTCTGGGCTTACTTGTGTCAGCCTTAATGCAGCTGCTTACATGTTTGCGCAGGGTTTCTGTAAATAATTATACATAGTTAGCTGTGTGCTCTGGGTTTAGGAGGCACTGAATTTTGACGAATACACACTTAATAAGATGTAGTTTTTTTTAGAGTAGTTCCCAACAGTTCACAGGTGTATACTAGGCTAATGAACACTGGGGCCCTTATAAGCCTAGCCTTGCAACCTAAATGTGACCCACAAATTTAATTTATATTGGGGTGATACACTGCTGCTTATGTCTATCAGATATCCAGGGCTGAAGTTCCAATTACCTATCCATTGGTCCATGATTGTACTTAAAAAGGGATAGTGAGGGACTTATGTCACATGCAACATTTAGGTCTTTTAATCTAGTAGTTCTGATGCTGTTTGTTTTGCAGATGTAAAAAAGGTTCATTAAAACAGGATCAAGTGGTGGTTTGTATACTAGGAAAAGATCACCACTCAGAAGTCTGTATGATACTGAGTAAAGAGACAGGGCTTTGTGGCGATCAGTGTAGGACATTGTATTTGCTCCCTGTACTCTTTTTGTAAGTAACCTTTGTGGTGGTTCCAGTTGCTGCATGTGTCTGGTCAGGTACATACCAAAGGAGGCATTACAATCTATGATAGGTCTGATGAGAGCCAGGTACAGTGGTGTGACAACCTCTCTGAACCTGGATGCCATGCCCTTGCTTATAAGTTGAGCAACATAGAAGGATTTTCGTACTACCCTGGACACATGATGGTCACAGGCTAGGTTACTATCTACATGAGTTCCCAGATCCCTGACCAGAGAATCAACCTTTAAAGATGTTTTATTGATGGTGTTACCCAGGGTGGTAGACTTCCCAAAAGGTACTATAATGCATTTCTTGATACTGAGTTTTAAGCCATGGCTTTGGTACCATGGGTGTATTAGACTTTCCTGAAGGGTGTTCTCATCTTGGAGGATTCAGTGACTGTGCGCAGTTTGTAACCATCGGCGAATATGGTCAACCAAAGGCCTTTGACATCAGTTTTGACATCCGAGAAGTAAATGCCAAAGAGGAGTGGGACAACACAGAGCCCTGGGGGACTGCACTGGTGACCGGCCTTTTTGTGGAGGTGGCCTCACTGATTCTAACCTCTTGGGTCCTATGAGAGAGCCAGCTAGCTGTCCATCATGTTATAAAGGAGTTCATACCTAGTTCCATAAGTTTGTTGACAATGCCCAAGTGGGATATTGTACCAAATGTTTTCCCCTTATTCATTACCTTAATAACCTTTTCAAACAAATCCACCAGATTCAGTAAGCATGCCCTTCCTTTGACAAAGCCAAACTGGGAAGGATCCAGTGTCTGGAGGTCTCCTATGTCCTTGTTGGTTAAGTCTGTGATCATTCTTTTCATAACTTTGCAAACAAGACTACTCAGATTAATGGATATGTAGGTTCCAGGATCTGTTGAAGGTCCTCCCTTATGAAACGGGTTGACCATTGCAGTCCTCCATTCATATGGCACAAAGCCTATTTTAAGACTGTAGCGTTGTCGCCTCACAGTAAGATGTTGTCCTGTTCGATTCTCAGCTAGAGCATCTTCTGTGTGGAGACATGCGTGAATGGGCGTACATTCGTTGAAGGTTGTGCGTCAGGACCGGCAACTCGGCATGTAAAAATCTACTGCCCATCATTAGCGGACCGGAGTTCCGCTGTGGCGACCCCTAACCAGGAAAAGCCGAAAGACACAACAAGTTAAAAATAATGACTCCAGGGGTTCTAATAAGTCAGATTTTACTCTGTTCATGAGGCATCTTGAGGTGTCATCGGAGCCTTTTGAGGCCGTGTTCTTGGCTTTATTGAGCGCATCCAGTACATGTGCCCTAGTTATAGCTGGAGAAATTATGTTTCAGGGTATTTTTGGAGCGATGGTTGGGGGTGAGAGGGGGTAAAGTTGGAACTGAATTTGTCCGCTAAAAGGTTTGCTGTATTGCCAGGGTCAGTGAACGTGGTTCCATTGGCCATCAGTCAGTTCATCACATTGCTGCGTGCTGCCCTTGAGGTTTCTGACACAGATGTAGAAGGCCTTATGGTTTTCTTTCACCTGGGAGGCTATTTTAACCTCAAAGTTGGCTTTGCTTGACCTATAGACCTTTTACTTGCCTGTTTACTTTGGAGAAAGTTTCTGTTTTTATAGGAATTACCCTTCCTGATTTTTGTCATATATATTTTTTGTCTTCCATTTGTTGTACATCCACTTTAATTTGGGATCCCACTTCGGTGGTTTGTTTATATGGCTAGTCATGGGCTGGCATCTGGTAGATACAATATCTATGCAGCCACTGGTATGGCTGTACAACATTTCTGAGAGTAATTCAGCATAGGCAGCTGTGTTCTCTGGGTTTGGAGGTGCATTGAATTTTGACAATCCATCACTTAAAAGGTAATTTGCCTTGGAATAGTTTCTGGTTTATTTGGGCTTTCTAGGTTAATTTTTATTTCATGGGAAGCAGCTTTGTGGTCCATCTCATACTGGTCAGTACTAGGTCCAATATGTTTTATCCTCTGGTTGGAAAATGCATTATCTGGTCAAGGGTGTTTGTTGATAAAAGTCTAGGAAAAGTGCCTGTGAGATAGAGGCAATGGATGTTTCACACGCTATAGAGGGGTATTCAAAGTCTGCCATGAATAGAGTATTTTGTTGGATAGTGTGTGTCTCTAATAGGCCTAGGTAAGAGTTGTGAGTTTTGCGGGTCATATAGGGTGCCCTGTACAGATCCTTGTCTATGGAGACTTGGACATGGATGAACTCCAATACTTCACCCTGTTTAACCAGCCTAGAGTTGTATTTACTGCTAATGTAGATGACACCTCCACCGTTTGCCCCTGTCTGTGCTGATGCTGGTCTAAATGTGTAGAAGGCAGTCCAGCCTTGCACTGCCGGAGTACTTTCTGCATCTAAGTCTTGGTAACATCATATATGTCTACATTCTCCACAGTGAGGAGATTTTGTAGGGTGTGGAGTTTCTTGTTTAGGCTCCTAGCATTGAGCACTAACACCTTAAGGTTGCGTACACACACACCCATCTGTGCGTGTGTGTGTGTGTGTGTGTGTGTGTGTGTGTATTTATTGTACACACATACACACACATGTGTAGATATATAGATATATATGTATAGATATACATACACACACGTACATGTATGCATATATAAATGTATGTACATATACACACGCGCACAAGCATACAAACACAGATACACACTCAGATGAATAGCTTTATATGCACACACACATATACATACGTACACACACATACATATGTATAGATATATATGTGTAGATATACATACACACCACACACACATACACACACATGCTTTAACAAAGTATTAGTTTAAGGGTGTGCACACTTATGCAACCAACATATTGTATGTTTTTTATTTTTTATATTTTTTCTCTTAACAGATTTGTTTTTTTTTTTTCAATTGAATTGTACAGGTTATAGGTCACATTAAAGGTGGGAAATGTTTTGAAATGATTTATTGTGGTCTCATTTTTTTATATCACAAAAACCTGGCATTTTATCAGGGGTCTGTAAGCTTTTTATATCCACTGTATATGTGTGTGTGTGTGTGTGTGTGTGTGTGTGTGTGTGTGTGTGTATATATATATATATATATATATATATATATATCTACACACACACACACACACACACACACACACACATATACATATATACACACACACACACACACACACACACACATGCACATAAGCATGTAAACACATACATACTCTCAAATGAGTAGTTGTATACACACACACACACACACACACACACACACACACACACACACACACACACACACACACACAGTGCCACAGTGGATAACTTTATCTCCTCTCTGTTACAAGTTCTCTGATTCAGTTCTCAGCTGTGGTGCTTTCTGTGTAGAGTCTGCATGTCCTCCCTGTGGTTGCATGGATTTTCTTCAGGTGCTCTGGTTTCTTCTCACTCTCCAAAGAAATGTGGTAGGTAGATTGGACATTTTTAACTGGCCATAGGTGTGTGCGTGTGTGTATGTGTGTGTGTATGCATATGCGCGTGTGAACACATGTCCACGTGTGTGTGTGTGTGTGTGTGTGTGTGTGGTATAGAAGAACAACCTTGGCAGGGCTAGCCAATTGTTGGTGTGAACCTTGGCTGTAGATGATTGCCATTGTAGAAATGCCACAATGACTCCATGTGGTAAATGGGAAAAGAGGGGTTGTGGAGATTTTTTAAATATAATTTTGTATATGTCTGTGTGTGTGTGTGTGTGTGTGGATGTACACATTGAAATACCCGGCAACTGTAGGCATACACATAGACGCACACACACCCACATACACATGTTTACACATACACACCATATATATGTATGTATGCATGTAAAAACACACTATACACACACACACACACACACACACACACACACACACACACACACACACACACACACACACGCTGAAGAGATAGGTGGAGGTGTTGTATATAAAGTTTAGTGAATGATTTAAACAGCCTATCCTTAACTGATGGTAAAAACAAAAGCATTGTCAAAATTTAGGAATGTATAAGTTGGGCAAAGGACAACTCTAATGCTGAGAGGAATGAAAAAAGAAGTATTCCGCTGGGTTCAGTAACACCTTGTTTGTCCAGAAGGTAGGGAAGTGAAAAGACCCGGAGCAGTCATTTACAGATATTCTCCCTTATAGTAGATTCTTAGCTTCAGTGGAAATAACCCAAATGAAATAAAGTGTATTGGTAACATAGTAAACTGAGCCATTTGTTTTACTGGAACTCTCAACCTGCTTTTGATGTGTGCTTACCTGCCTTGTGCCTTTCATTGATCAGTCTTCTAAGAATATGCCTCCATTTCCTTTGCACATAGTATTTGATTATCTCTTGGTGAAAAGGCAGAAATCTAATTTTAATTTTTTCACCATTTCTGAGGAGCTGTTGAGCCACGTCAGGAAGTCATTGGTTTGTTGTTAGTGCTTGATTTTGCCTTCATATGCATTTGTTGTCATCATCAGTATCAACACAGAAAGTGACTTATGATGTGCAATGCCTGTTTCATCAGCATGTGATGCGGTGGTTTGTTAATCTGCACAACTGTGTTTTGTAGTACTGATTAATAGTTTATTGCTGAGCTAGGCATAGCCTAATTTTATTTTAGGAGTAGAAACGGTGTGCTTTCACTAAGTCTTGATATGTTATTGTGGTTTGCCAGAGAAGGCTGTTGTACAGCGCAAAGCTTAACTTGAGTTTTGCTAACAGTTTGAGTTGTCCTCTGCATATATGTTAAGTTGTGATGTACAACAGATTAGTGGTCTGTCACATGAAGCCTGGTTCATGGTGACGGGCAGCAGGTACTGAATTGTAGGCAGTGTAATTTGCTGGGATACATGGAGAATGCTGCTCATTGTAAAGATTGTGATTTGTGTAGTAGTTGTGTGGTATAATGTACACTGTAGGGATTTGTCGTACTTTGTGTAGTGGTTGTGTGGCATGAAGTACATTGTGGGGATTTGTTATGCTTTGTGTAGTAGTTGTGTGGTGCGATGTACATTGTAGGGGTTTGTTGTGCTTTGTGTAGTAGTTGTGTGGTGTGTACATTGTAGGATTTGTTATGCTTTATGCAGAGGTTGTGTGGTATGATATCCAGTATAGGAATTATGCTTTATGTAGTAGTTTTGTTGTATGATGTACACTGTAGGATTTGTTATGCTTTTTGTAGAAGTTATGTGGTTTGAAGTACATTGTAGGGATTTGTTATGCTTTGTGTAGTAGTTGTGTGGTGTGGTGTACACTGTAGGGGTTTGTTATGTTTTGTGTAGTAGTTGTGTTGTGTGATATACACTGTAGGGGTTTGTTGTGCTTTGTGTAGTAGTTGTGTGTTGTGATATACACTGTAGGGATTTCTTATGCTTTGTGTTGTAGTTGTGTGGTATGATGTACATTGTAGGGATTTCTTATACTTTATGTATAGTTGAGTGGTATGATGTACATTGCAGAGACTTGTTATGCTTTGTGTAGTAGTTGTGTGGTATGATGTGCATTGTAGGATTTGTTATGCTTTGTGTAGCAGTTTGGTATAATGTAGAGCAGAGATCTGGCATTTTCATGAAGCGTGGTGTGCAAAATATAGGCATATATGCAGTGGCGTGCAGCAGATAGTTTTAGCTTTGCACATGTGGTTTGATTGTTGTGCTAAGCAACCAGTATGTAGTGCACTATTTGAATCATACGTTATAGCATGGAGTATCATTTCACCATATCTAATCTGGATTTTGCAGGTTAATTATTTTTAAGGTGTGACAGCTATGGTTTGCTGTGTGTATGACTTTATCTGTTCAGCAGATTTGACTTGCACTAATTTGTTGTAGCATTTTACAGCAGCCTTTTAGGTAACACACCTTTGATGCTGAAAGATGAGAAAGCTGTAGATTCCCCCAGATAGTGACTGTTTTTGTTTTCTCAGCATATTCCCAGTCGGTGGAGTAGGTACTACTACAGGTTCAAACATAGTACTATCTTAGCTGTTTTTAAGGCTAGTCTTGATGACTGAATGCATAGACACAAATTTACCCCAGGCATGTAATGTATGACCCTGCTCAGGTTGTGAGGTAACCATTGTCACATGCTTGAAAAGAGCAGCAAGAACTTTTTAAGTGTATTTGCTTAAAGGTGCATACGGAAAGAAATTTTATGGCCCCTGTGATAACTTGCATAGCATTATTCCTATGTTCCTATGACACTTTGCATGCTCTGAGTTTGATCTACACTTTTTGACATGTAGGATATTTGTGGTGTCCAGTCTGTTGCTTTATAGTTATGCAGTGTATGCATAATTCACATTAGATGGCTTCTTTTGTTGCAGTGACGTAAAGCTGGCTTACCTGTTTATCTTTATCAGTTCCCCCTCCCCCAATACGTGTTTTCCCTCTGTAAATTATAGTGCCTGTCAGTGGCTACTGTCTGAGAAAGTGGAGCTGCATGATAGATGGTCTGCAGATTACATTTAGATGTTTGCTTCTCTGCGAGGAAGTTTTCTTTGCTGATGTTCCACCGATTTTAATGCACAGTAATCTAAAACAAGAGCAGCACTTCATCTAATGGATGTATGTGGTACTCTGTAGTGCTTTCTGCTGTGTTTATTTTATTATACTTTTCTAGTCTGAGGTTAGGGATTTCCTAATGGCTCATCATTACAGTGTATATCTGTGCACTTCAGAAATCATTTGGGAGGTAAAATTAAAAATACAACTCACCCCCCTCCCCACCAACACACAAACACAATCTATACGTTCATGCCAGCATGTTTCTTTGGCCTGCACAACTTTCATTTTTCCAGCTTAGCTGTTCTTCTGACTGTACAGAAGACATCCAACTTAATATATACACTTTGTGGAAAACAAAGGCAATAATTCCCTATTCTGATGGTAGAATGGTGGAATTTTCATTGGTGCTGTGGTAGCGTTGTCGCCTTACAGTGAGACGCTGTCCGGTTCGATTCTCAACTAGAGCGTCTTCTGCGTGGAGACATGCATGAATGGGCGTACCTTCGTTGAAGGTTGTGCGTCAGGGCTGGTAACTCGGCACGTAAAAATCAACTACCGATTATTAGCGGACCGGAGTTCCGCTGTGGCGACCCCTAACTGGGAAAAACTGAAAGACACAACCACAACAACTGTTGAAGTTTGTACTGTGCATTTGTAGTGATTACTGAATTTGCCATTATGAGTCTGATGTGTTTGTAACTGTGCGTTTGGTTTTAGTGTGTTCATGTTCAGTGTTTTATAATGAATTCAGTTTTCATTCCTGATGTCTTCAAACACTTTAAAGCCTCCTGCATGCTGCATTCACATAC
The DNA here is from genome assembly GCF_019279795.1 of Protopterus annectens. Classification (NCBI taxonomy): domain Eukaryota; kingdom Metazoa; phylum Chordata; order Ceratodontiformes; family Protopteridae; genus Protopterus; species Protopterus annectens. The sequence continues at coordinate 863,054,424 of NC_056733.1, read as the reverse complement.
ACAGAGCTGGTGTAATATTTTCTCTCAGAGGCAGTTAGCGAGGAAATGTATCCGATAATCCATGGAGAAGAAGTATATTACCAATCAGGAGTCCAGAGATCAGGATGGGTATATCTGCAGGGAGATGAGAACCAGCTCACAAAACAATAAGTGCAAACTAGGTGGTGGAGAGTGCGTGGTAGCCGTCTGGTCACTTCACTACATAGAGAAATCAAACAACAGATTCCATAAACAGTCTACATTTCTAACCCCCTTATGAATTTGAGGCCGGGTGCAAAACTGTCTCACTGTGTAGTTTTTAAGCATAACAACCACTTGGTGTCTTGATTCTGTTACAGTCCTTAAAATGGTACTGTTGTAACCCTTCCCTTTTTATTCAAGTATATTTATTATGCTGTTTCAGTCTAGCTTTCTGTTGCTTCTGGAGAAAACACATCATTTTGTTGGTTTTGTCCACCAGAAGTGATCGGTACTGTAGATTTTGTTTTATTAACCATCAAGCAAGGTGACAGTCTCCTGACCTCTTTACATGATAGCAGCCCACAGCTCTTCCTGGCTACTTCCTCACAATGCTAGTTTATTTTTATTCCTTCTGTTATATATGTCCCATACAACCTCTTTATTTATTTTATTTTATATTTGTTGACCGGGTTTGTCCAACTGGGCTACAAATGCACATTTTTAGTTGAGGCCCGAGGAGAAAGTCTCCAACATAAAATATAAATTTTACATATTAAATACATATAGAAATACATTCATAAGTACCACAGATTACTGCATTACAGTGCCACACATTACATTCATCAGTACCACACATTATTGCATTACAGTGTCATACATTAAACTGTTGCAAGTGAAATGCATAGAAATACATTCATCAGAGGTATACATCCATAATTACATAGTACATACATAATAGTGCAATAGTTACATAGCTGAAATATTTTACTAGTTATGTTTGTACAGTGATGTACCAAGAGGAGAAGATAAAGTAGTAAGTTTGTTTATTGAAGGGAAGGAAGAGAGAAGAGAAGTAGAAGGTTATAGGGGAATGTTTAGGGGGGATAATTACATTGGCAAGTCCATTTTTCATGAAGGCATTTTTTTGTAGTGCTTTTGAATTGATTGGGATGTTCAAGGAATCTTGTATCTAGTGGTAGGCTATTCCAGACATTGGAAGGGTTAAAGCTATAGACTAGGTGACCCATGTTGGTCCTTGGTTTGTAGATTTTTAGTCGGCCTTGTTCAGAACTGCGGAGTAATCTAGTGGGTAGGTAATGAGAGATTAGAGATGAGATAGTTGGACAGAAAGAGGGTTTGTAGAGAATGGAATGAATAATCTGAAACTGATTATACCGAAGCAGGTTAGGTAATTCTAGCCAATTTAGTTCCTTTAGTGAGAGACAGTGATGGGACTTGTAAGAATTTTTGGCAGCAAATCTGGCAATCCTGTTATAAGTTGTTTCTAACTTGTTTAGTAGTCCAATGTTGAAGCTGGTGAGAATGTGGGAGCTATAAAGTAAAGTGGGTAAGAGGTAGGCATTTGAAAGGGTTAGTTTAGCAGTTTTGGTAAGATATTTTTTGTTTCTATAGAGGAGACCTAGCTTGAGATGTGTTTTTCTGATACAATTATTGATGTGTAAATCAAAGGTTAGTCTGTCATCAGTAGTAACACCTAAGAGTTTTGTACTGGTGTCCACGTGTATTTGAGTATTTTGTGACAGTATGGAGAAGGAAGACTTTATGTGGTAAGGTTTTTAGGGAGAAAGAGTAGTAATTTGGTTTTCTTTGGATTAAGGATAAGTTGGTTTTCAGATAGCTAGTTTTCTACAAAGTTAAAAAAGGACTGTGTGTCTGATTTTAGTTGAGTTGGTGATTCAGCAATAGTGGTAAGTGTAGAATCATCTGCGTATTGTATCAGTGAGGATCCAGGACAGGAAGAGTAGAGAAGGTTGGTAAAGATGTTAAAAAGAAGGAGCCCAAGGATGGAGCCTTGTAGAACACCCATTTTAACAGGAAGAAGAGGGGAGAAAGCTGAGAGCCATTTGACTGATTGGGGTCTATCAGAGAGATAGCTGTTAAACCAAGATATGGTGGATGGAGGGAAGTGTAAGGTTGCTAGTTTAAGGAGAAGAAGGTTATGAGAGACTGTATCAAAGGCTTTAGAGAGGTCAATGAAGAGACAGGAAATAAGTTTGTTACTGTCTCTAGCTAGTAATACAGAGTTTAGGAAAGACAGAAGAGCTGTTGTAGTACTGTGCATGGGACAAAAGCCATGTTGGGTAGGTGTGAGTAGATTTTCTTGCAGAAGGTAGTGTAGGACTCGATTGTGTATACATTTTTCCAGAATTTTGGAGAGTGGTGAGAGTATAGCTATGGGTCTAAAATGAGTTATATCTGTAGACTTTCCTCCTTTGTGTATCGGAAGGGTGTAAAATTGCTTCCAGATGGAAGGGACTATGGATTCCGTAATAAAGCGGTTTATTAGAATAGAAACTGGGAAAGCAAGAACATCAGCAGAAACCTGAAGGAATGCGGAGGGAATGTTGTCTACGGATGTGGAGCAAGGTTTTAATTTAGATATTAGAGTTTTAATATAGTTAGTGGAGACAGGTTTGAGAGAGAAGGTAGTGGTAGGGTTACTATTGATGGAAGAGTTTGAGCTATTAGGTCTATTATTGTTGGTGGGATGGTTTGTGTCATGATTTTGTAATTTGGATATTGAGTCTTTAAAGTAGTTGTTAAATATGGAGGCAGTTTCCTCATGTGTTTTGTCAGGATGAGGGTTAAGGGAGGCTTGCATACCTGGGTGTAGTATTTGATTTACAGAGTGCCAGAACTTTTTAGGGTTGGATTTAAAGGTAGAAGATGGATTATTATAGAAGTTTTCTTATCTTTATTTATGTGACTTTTGGCAAGATTTCTAAGTTCTTTATATTTCTGGAGGTCTGGTTGATGTTTAGTTTTAGTCCAAATTTTCCATGCTCTTGTCTTTATTTTTTAGTAGTGCACATGTGTTTACAGTCAGCCATGGGGCTATGTTAGACTTTATGTGGACTGTTGTAAGGGGTGCCACAGAATTTTAAATAATAAGGAAAGTAGAGTTAAAAAAAGTGGACAGCTTCATCCAAAGGGGGTAGTTTTAAGGGATTCCAGTTCACTTTTGATAATAAAGATTTGAAAGTTTCAGGATTAAAGTTTGTTAGTTGTCGGTGTTTGATAAACATTTGAGGTTTAGCTTGATGGGATGTGTATGTTAGTATTTTTACTGGACAATGATCACTTAGGGAATTTGGTAGCTTTTCAGGGTTATGGTATTTGGAAGGGTGACAGACAAGAATTCAGTCAAGGAGAGATGAGGCTGTATGAGAGTTGTTGAAATAAGAGGGATCAGAGATGAGTTGAGTAAAGCCATAGAGATTAAGGTGTTGTGAGGAGTTTTGAGAGGAGAGAGCTAGCCAGTTAATGTTGACATCCCCAAGAATGATAGTTTCATTTGGGATGTGTTGGGAGATATGAGCAAGCATATTTTCCAGTAGGGGGTTATTATCACCTGGTGGAATGTAAATTGCTACAATGGTGATAGTGGAATGGCTGTTAATATTTAGGTTTACAGATAAAATTTCGACTGGGAAGAAGGGTTGGGATGTAAAAGCAGAGTTAGAAATGGTAAGGTGGTTAGAGTGTAGGATAGCAATGCCTCCACCTTCCCTTTTTGGTCAATCTAGATGGTGTATGCTATAGCCAGAGGGCAAGATCTCTGTGTCTTGGTGTTGGGATTTCAACCAGTTTTCAGTCAGAACAAGGATATCAGGAGTGTGGTGGGAGATCCAAGCATGTAGTTCACTTACTTTGTTCAGAATACTCCTAGTGTTTATTGAATGGAAGGAAAGATGTTTGTTTGTTTGGGAGATTATTAACTTTGGGGTTAGGAGGGCTAGCAGTGGGGTGTGCTGGACCAGGGTTGGGATGGATGTCTCCAGCTAAGAGAATGTTTTTGTGGAGGTAGATGAGTCTGAGCATATTAGCAGTGGGGGTGTAGTATTTGGTTTTGTGTTTGGTAGGGGTGAGTTGGGTGTTAGGTAAGTGTATTTTTGGTAAGGGAGTATTTAATGAGAAGATAGATGGAAAAATGGCGAAGGTTTTGTGATGATTTATATGGCTACAGCAATTTGGGTTTGTACGGGAGATATGTTGGGGGTGTAAGTGGATGTTAAATGACATGAGTATAAGGAGGAGGAGTAGGAGAGGCAGTAATAGGATGGAAGTAGCTAGAAATGCATAGAGTTTACTGTTGGAGGAGTACATATTGTAGGGTGTTTTTAGTTAAAATGCACGGGAGTACAGTTTTTGGTCTGTTTAGATAGTGGATAATAGTGTATACCAGCTAGTACCAGTAGGGGGTGTTAAGTTATAATATTTTGTTGTAACAGCAAGTGGGTTGAGGTATAGTCTATTATGGAGTGAAAGACAGGAGGTGGAGGGTTATGTTGTGGGAGGTGCAAAGTAGTTAACTATAAAGGAAATGATATGGGGTGGGTGGGAATGGGGGTGGGAGGTGAGTGAAACGAGCCCGAGCGAAGCGGGTTGACCAAGCCCAGAGTCAAGCATGATCACTAAAAACTCTATAAGGCTATGTACTGTTCATAGTAAGAATAAGAGGTTTTGTTGTGTAGTACTATCAGGTAAGAAATAACTTAAAACAGGCTGGGTAAGAAATAACACAGGCTAGAGTCGAGCATGTCATAGACATAAGTTTGTTGAAACTAACGGGCAGTCTATTAAGACATGGGGGGGGGGTTCCTTGCTGCCAAACTACTTTAGTGCATACCAACTTGCTAGAGAGTACAGTAGATAATGCCTTAAATAAGTATATTGTAAAATGTAAAAACTAAGCCAACGTACTTTGCAGATAAGGAGATACTGCAAGGTAAGAGAACAGAGCTGTGTGATGAGCGAGTTTCGTGGCAAACGTTTAATGCAGCATGCAGGACTTTTAACAGTATGCTGTCGGTATGGAGATGAAAAAGACAAACTTGACTGATAGCTGAGGAGAGAAAAAATAATAAAAATTGTTACCAAATATGGGATTTAGCAAACAAAAGATAGATGGAGGTATTTTAGAGTGGACAGAAAGAGAAACTCAAACAATATAAACACAAACTGTTAAGACTACCACATCTGCATTCACTCTAGCACAGTAGTACAAATGCAGTGCTACACAAAATTTAGCTTTAAAACGTTGCTACAGTTAATACAGGTCTTCCCCTGCACAGCGTAAGGCAGAAAAGAACTTCGTCCTTTTCGAGCGACTACTCTACTTTTGCCCACAACCTGTAAAAACAAAACAGGTCTTCCCCTGCACAGCGTAAGGCAGAAAAGAACTTCGCCCTTTTCGAGCGACTACTCTACTTTTGCCCACAACCTGTAAAAACAAAACAGGTCTTCCCCTACACAGCGTAAGGCAGAAAAGAACTTCGCCTTTCTTTTACGACTACTCTACTTTTGCCCACAACCTGTAAAAACAAAACAGGTCTTCCCCTGCATTAAAGGCAGAAAAGAACTTGCCCTTTTCGAACCGAAACTACTCTACTTTTGCCCACAACCTGTAAAAACAAAACAGGTCTTCCCTGCACATTGAGGCAGAAAAGAACTTCGCCTTTTCAGCGCGACTCTACTTTTGCCCACAACCTGTAAAAACAAAACAGGTCTTCCCCTGCACAGCGTAAGGCAGAAAAGAACTTAGCCCTTTTCGGCGACTACTCTACTTTTGCCCACAACCTGTAAAAACAAAACAGGTCATTATCTGGTCATTTTAGTATAGACTTTAAAGTAAAGTATTATTTGGGTCCCTCAGCACTAGCACAAATCTCCCTAGGCTTACCCAAACAAAAACTCCAAGCTTGTTTGCATATACTCCACTTAAACTACAGAACACACTCTAAAACTAAGGCAAACTGCTATAAAATTGTAAAACAAGCTCCCAAAGCATAGGCATTGAACCTGGTGTTTGTTTAGATGAGATTACTCACCTGCAAGTTAATTATTCAGGAGTTACATCTTGAAACCTGGGCTCTAGTGGCTTAGTGTAAACCCCACCCCCATTCTATCCCTGTTACAAAGGTTTGAAATAACCCTTGTCTGGTGCCTTTAATTTCAAATTCCTAGTGCTGTAGGACCTTGTTACCGGCCTCTACCTCCTGAGGTATGTATTAAGCTGTTATTCATTGTTCCTAATAGACTGTTAAATGTATTTAAGTTGAATTGTGTGATTTAATAGTAACTGATGTAACTCTTTTTTGCTACATAGCTACATAATGCAGTATTGAATGGCATGAATATTGTAGCTACTTGTTTCTTTAAAGCTAAGTTGTGTCTCTATAGCTAAATGTGTTTGGTAACCAGACTTTAGTATGACAAGCTCTTTGCAGAGCTGTTCATTAGAGTAAAATTGAGAGCCTTCTGTATATTTTTGAGAAGCAGGATATTCAACATTCAACATTATTTGACTCTCAGTCATAAGGCACTGTGCAGTAAAATGCTAATGTGTTATAATGATTTATGCTATATGTAAAGATATGTGAAGATTTTACTAACATAGTTTAGGGGTTTCCTCGGGTAGTCTAATGTTGTTTAAGCTACACAGCTGCTTCTGACTGCCTCTGAAATCAAGCTCTCTCTCTATCCCTCCCAGGTCTTCCCCGCTGGCGTAAGGCAGAAAAAGAACTTAGCCACTTTTAGGCGACTACTCTACTTTTGCCCACAACCTGTAAAAACAAAACAGGTCTTCCCCTGCACAGCGTAAGGCAGAAAAGAACTTCGCCCTTTTCGAGCGACTACTCTACTTTTGCCCACAACCTGTAAAAACAAAACAGGTCTTCCCCTGCACAGCGTAAGGCAGAAAAGAACTTAAGCCCTTTTCGGCGACTACTCTACTTTTGCCCACAACCTGTAAAACAAAACAGGTCATTATCTGGTCATTTAGTATAGACTTTAAAGTAAAGTATTATTTAAGGGTCCTCAGCACTAGCACAAATCTCCTAGGCTTACCCAAACAAAACTCCAAGCTTGTTTGCATATACTCCACTTAAACTACAGAACACACTCTAAAACTAAGGCAAACTGCTATAAAATTGGTAAAACAAGCTCCCAAAGCATAGGCATTGAACCTGGTGTTTGTTTAGATGAGATTACTCACCTGCAAGTTAATTATTCAGGAGTTACATCTTGAAACCTGGGCTCTAGTGGCTTAGTGTAAACCCCACCCCATTCTATCCCTGTTACAAAGGTTTGAAATAACCCTTGTCTGGTGCCTTTAATTTCAAATTCCTAGTGCTGTGGGACCTTGTTACCGGCTCTACCTCCTGAGGTATGTATTAAGCTGTTATTCATTGTTCCTAATAGACTGTTAAATGTATTTAAGTTGAATTGTGTGATTTAATAGTAACTGATGTAACACTTTTTTGCTACATAGCTACATAATGCAGTATTGAATGGCATGAATATTGTAGCTACTTGTTTCTTAAAAGCTAAGTTGTGTCTCTATAGCTAAATGTGTTTGGTAACCAGACTTTAGTATGACAAGCTCTTTGCAGAGCTGTTCATTAGAGTGAAAATTGAGAGCCTTCTGTATATTTTTTGAGAAGCAGGATATTCAACATTCAACATTATTTGACTCTCAGTCATAAGGCACTGTTGCAGTAAAATGCTAATGTGTTATAATGATTTATGCTATATGTAAAGATATGTGAAGATTTACTAACATAGTTTAGGGTTTCCTCGAGGTAGTCTAATGTTGTTTAAGCTACACAGCTGCTTCTGACTGCCTCTGAAATCAAGCTCTCTCTCTATCCCTCTCAGGTCTTCCCCGCACAGCGTAAGGCAGAAAAGAACTTCGCCCTTTAGGCGACTACTCTACTTTTGCCCACAACCTGTAAAAACAAAACAGGTCATTATCTGGTCATTTTAGTATAGACTTTAAAGTAAAGTATTATTTAAGGGTCCTCAGCACTAGCACAAATCTCCCTAGGCTTACCCAAACAAAAACTCCAAGCTTGTTTGTATATACTCCACTTAAACTACAGAACACACTGTAAAACTAAGGCAAACTGCTATAAAATTGTAAAAACAAGCTCCCAAAGCATAGGCATTGAACCTGGTGTTTGTTTAGATGAGATTACTCACCTGCAAGTTAATTATTCAGGAGTTACATCTTGAAACCTGGGCTCTAGTGGCTTGGTGTAAGCCCGCTCATGAGCACTGCCTTTGCTCGGCTCAAGCCCGCCCTGCCCCCTATTCCCACCCGCCCCCAGTACTCATAGTTTTATAACCTCAAACCACTCCCCCTACTGTCCACTAACTTCTTGTACCTCACTACCGCCCTCTAAGATCAAACGGAATATGACACCACACCAGGAAGCTTATCATACTAACTCTTTTTCCCCTCCTACTTGTCCCTTACCTAGCTACCCTATATGAAACCTGGTCTTACATAGGCTTCCACCACCCAGGCTACCAAACCAACCCTCACCCATAATTAACAACAGAGGCCATGACTCAACTCCTACGCACCCACCTTGTTAGAACTCGAACGCTATGTAATTATCAAACCTACCAATATTAGGCCAAATGATAAACATTACTACTAACTTCTACTCAAAGCCCTCAAATTCATTACCACTCTGAATCACAGACTAGCCACAGATGGTGATATCCACCCCAACCCTGGCCCTTCCCCTCCACTCAATTGTAATTCCACCCTATCCTCCCTTCCACTTCTCAATCTAAACTCTAGACCCTTTAACTCTCTTCTGACCTGTCATCTAAACATCAGAAGTGTAAACAATAAGATTCACAACCTACATGCCCTTTTAGCTACCTGTTCCCCAGACCTACTATGTCTCACAGAAACCTGGCTTAAACCAAGTACGAAAGACACACAGATAATTCCACCAGGGTATGATATACTAAGAGCAGACCGAATAACTCGTAAAGGTGGCGGTGTAGCCATACTCTACAAAAATACATTGCAAATCTCCCTTGCCTCTCCACAACCCTCCTAACAAACAATGCGAAATTCTACTTGTAAAACTTCAACCAAAACAAACATAAAAGCATAAATATAGCATGTATTTACATCCCCAGGCAACAATAATAACAAAACCTTAGAGGACTTTCTCCACTGGTTAACTCAAACTCACCCCAGGAATCCATAGTGTTAGGTGACTTCAACATCGATTGGAATTCCTTCTCATCTAGCTCCCCATCTAGCAGCATAAATCTACACGGCTTTTCTCAGCTCATATCCACTCCTACCAGACTAGGTAAACCCCAAAACAAAGACAGCATCCTGGACTGGATCCTTACTAATAAAGATCCTGACCAGTACTCAGCAGGTACTCACCCAGAGGACATGAGTGATCACTTACTCACCTATGTTATCAAATTCAAGAAAATCACCCCCCCCTTCTTACAACCATAAAAAAAATCAGGAATAATAATAAATTCAACGCCTCCAACTGAACTTAAAGCCTACAACTGGACAATATTCAAGTCTCTTCCTCTTGAAGAGGCAGTTATCTACTTCAACACCACCTTCCTCAAGATTCTAGATTCCCATGCTCCAATACGGTCCATTAGAACTAAAACCAAAACCGCACCATGGCTCTCTAAGGAAACAAAATCCAAAATCCTATCTAGAAATAAGATGTGGGTCACGTGGCGTACCTCTAAAGACCCACACTCCCACCAAACCTTCCGGCAACTTAGAAATTAAACTAAAAGAATGATCTTAAATGATAAAAAAAACTTCTTCCTCCACCTCCAACACAAACACCTTAATAATCACACAAAATTCTGGGCGAGGCAAACAAGCTCCTGCACCCAGGCCAGGCAACCACCCCCACTCCAACAACTTTGCAAGAACAGTGCCCCGTAAATATTGGTAACACATTCAATAGTTTCTTCACAGAAACTATACAATCCCTAATACACAATTCAAACAAACAACCAGCCCACTCCACTACCCATGCCAGCAGAATACTACAACTACATCAGATCATCTATTTATCTTCGATCCAGTACCCATATCCTTTATAACATCTCTTCTTAAAAACTAAAACCCACTAAGCTAGCAGCTGACCTTCTCCCAGCTGAGTTTCTGCAAAAAGCAGCTGAGGCCATTTCCTATCCCGTCTCCATAATCATAAACCGTACCTTGTCAGAAGCCTTCATCCCTCCATATGGAAAATGTCCCACATTATTCCTCTCCATAAAGGTGGTAGCTCACTAGAGCTAACCAACTACAGACCTATAGCTATACTCTCACCCCTGGCCAAAATTATGGAAAAGTGTGTCCACAAACAACTGATGGAACACCTCACCAAAAATAAAATTCTAGCTAACTCCCAACATGGCTTCAGGCCAAACTCCCCTAGAAAAAAAAAAAAAACTAACCCCAGACCCCAAGGCCTTATAGGTGAACCACATTCAACTCCTCCATACATTAAAAACTCTAACAGAATAAGGCTATGTACTGTTCATAGTAAGAATAAGAGGTTTTGTTGTGTAGTACTATCAGGTAAGAAATAACTTAAAACAGGCTGGGTAAGAAATATCTTAACACAGGCTAGAGTCGAGCATGTAATAGACATAAGTTTGTTGAAACTAACGGGCAGTCTATTAAGACATTGGGGGGGGGGGTTCCTTGCTGCCAAACTACTTTAGTGCATACCAACTTGCTAGAGAGTACAGTAGATAATGCCTTAAATAAGTACATTGTAAAATGTAAAAACTAAGCCAACGTACTTTGCAGATAAGGAGATACTGCAAGGTAAGAGAACAGAGCTGTGTGATGAGGAGATACTGCAAGGTAAGAGAACAGAGCTGTGTGATGAGGAGATACTGCAAGGTAAGAGAACAGAGCTGTGATGAGCTTAGTACGTTTAATGCAGCATGCATAAGGAGATACTGCAAGGTAAGAGAACAGAGCTTTGTGATGAGCGAGTACGTTTAATGCAGCATGCATAAGGAGATACTGCAAGGTAAGAGAACAGAGCTGTGTGATGAGCGAGTACGTTTAATGCAGCATGCATAAGGAGATACTGCAAGGTAAGAGAACAGAGCTGTGTGATGAGCGAGTACATTTAATGCAGCATGCATAATGAGATACTGCAAGGTAAGAGAACAGAGCTGTGTGATGAGCGAGTTTTGTGGCAAACGTTTAATGCAGCATGCAGGACTTTTAACAGTACACTGTCGGTATGGAGATGAAAAAGACAAACTTGACTGATAGCCGAGGAGAGAAAAAATAATAAAAATTGTTACCAAATATGGGGTTTAGCACACAAAAGATAGATGGAGGTATTTTAGAGTGGACAGAAAGAGAAACTCAAACAATATAAACACAAACTGTTAAGACTACCACATCTGCATTCACTCTAGCACAGTAGTACAAATGCAATGCTACACAAAATTTAGCTTTAAAACGTTGCTACAGTTAGTAAATATACTTAGAAATAAAAACATTTAATACAGATGTGTAATCAGGGTGAAAATGTAATACATTCCTCTGGACATAGCAGAACACACAGTCACAGCTAGACAGCAGGCTATTACACCTGTTGCAGTGAGCATTATATAACTACAGCATATTTGAAATGTATGACATGAAAAAAGTTGTTACTAAAGCAGGGGAAACAGTAAGCAAACAAATGCATGAACCAATGGATAAAAGTCACAGCAAGATACCTTGGTCTATAGTAAGACAGCTAAAATTACTGTAGATGAACCAAGCATGAAAGTATACAGTGCAGCATTTATAATAAGTGAGTTTTAAAACAGAGCAGGCAACTACTCAACAAATCTTAGTAGCTGTAGTTGAATCAGACATAATGTATACAGGGCAGCATTTACATTAGTGAGTTCTAAAACACAGAGCAGGCATCTAGCCAACAAGTCTAAATAGCTGTAATCACAAAATTAGTTGAACCAGGCATAAAGTATACAGTGCAGCATTTACATTTGTGAGTTTTAAAACACAGAGCAGGCCTGTAGATAACAAGTCTAAAATAGCTGTAGTCACAAAAATATGACAAACAAGTAAAATAACTTGCAGAGCAAGCTGAGGGAATGCAGTTAAGGAGTCAGCAGCAAGGAAGAAAACAGTTTGAAAATGTGGCCTGGACTCCCAGTAGGTAATATCACCTCCTGCTCTTAGTTTTTATTGCTGCTGTTTCCTATATACATTGTGTACATTGTTTTCAATTTATGCATCACATTTATTTTATTGTTTATTTATTTATTCATACCATTATGCCAACATTTAATGCTCCTCCATCATGTTTACTGTTTTCTGTTAACAGTGTTCATGATTCCCACTGCTGCAGTAGCCTTTGGCTATTTGGGTTGCTTCCTGTGTAGGAAGCAACAACCTGCCTGCTTTTAAAGCTCTGACTCCCTTGCACACCTCCCTTCTGGCTGCTGACTGGCCAGCAGCAATCAGATAAATAGTAGCCAGAAGGAAGTGACTTCAGGAATTTCTTGCTGCCTCACAAGAAGCAACTAAGTAGCTCCTCAGAAGCAGCATCGGTGTGCAGTTTCGTTTCTGACAGATATGCTCCTACTGGGGAACCCTTCCCCAAATAATTCATTGCACTTTTTAAGATTGGTACATGTTTATTTTTTTTTTAATTGTTGACTAAAAGAGACTTTTTCTTCTTCTAGAAACCCAATATTTGTTAAAATATAGGTAGTTTCCTGTCAGGAGCCACCTTATTACCTTTAATTTCTTTTCTTGGGGGCGTGTGTGTGTGTGTGTGTGTGTGTGTGTGTGTGTGTGTGTGTGTGTGTGTGTGTGTGTATACGTATACTTTTACAGCTTTTGAGTGTAGGTTTTTGTGTTTTATTTAGAGGGAGTGTTTAAAAGTACAGTCATTATTTGAAGTGCTCCTTGAAAAGATGCTGCTGTTTAATCACTAAATGTATGTACTGGTTGTACATCTACCTTGGTTTTGGAGACTGTTTGGGGAAGTGTAGGTATATTTGTGCTGCTTGTTTTCACTTTGTGACAGCTTACCTTCTGACTGACTCTTTTCAGTACTACTTACTCATAATTAGGCTTCTTCTTTAGTCATAGGTTCATAGGTTCATAGGTTCATACTAGGCTATCTGCCCGAGGGCATTTACAAGCCTAGCCCATCGTTTTGTGGCTTACGCCACCCCTTTAGTACGGGGAACTAAACCCATTATTTTGCTGTGCCTCTGTCGAGCAATGACACTGAGGTAATCCCTGGGGTATATCTGCGATCTCCCATCCATTGGTCAAGATTTCTCTTGAACAAGGCCAGTGAGGTGCTCTGCCTCACATGTACCGGGATTTTGTTCCACAGCATAGGGAGTCTTTGGGTGATGAATCTATCCTCCAGCACGCCCTATTAATAGTCGTGTCCAGGTTTAAGTCTCCCGCCCTTGTGGCTCTGATGGATCTGGATTTTTGAGGTGAAGCATATTCATCAAATCTGGGTTTGACATGGCCTTGTATGTTAGGCAAAGGTCACCTCTGAGCAGCGGTAAGCGACTGAGTAGAGCTGGAGTTCTTTCAGTCGGGCAGCATAGGACAGATTTTGAGACCCTTTATCCTTTTGGTGAGGAACTTTTGTGGCCTCTCCAGCTGTTGCAAGTGTCGGGTCAGATACATTCGAATGGGGCATTGTACTCAATCATAGGTCTGATGAGTGATGAGTAAAGGGAGACTATGACCTCCCTTGATCTAGATGAGAAACCCTTCATGATAAGGTGGGCAATGTAGAAGGTCTTCCTAACTACTTTAGCTACATGGGTGTCGAATGACAGACTACTATCAACCTGGGTCCCCAGGTCCCTGATAACTTCTTCTGCGCTCAGTGGATTGCCACCTATTTGGTAGCTAGGGGTAACCTTGTTTTTCCCGAAGGGTATGACTATGCATTTTTGGCATTTAACTTTAGGCCGTGGCTCTGGCACCAGTTATCCGCTTCTGTGAGACCCTTCTGAAGGATATCTGTGTCAGATGTGTTTTCTACTATGGCCCAGTTTGCAGTCATCTGCAAACTTGGTCGCTCATAACCCTCCTGTGTTTGCTTGTACTTCGGAGAAGTAGATGCCAAACAAGAGTGGGCCCAGGACTGAGCCCTGTGGGACACCACTTGTGACAGGCTTTGAGTCTGACATGGCGCCAGCAACTCTGACCCTGTGGGTTCTGTCACTCAGCCAGTTTGCAACCCATCTTGTGATGTATGGGTTGACATTTAAGCTGATGAGTTTTTCAATGATACCTGAGTGGGGTATTGTATCGAAGGCCTTAGCCAGATATAGGTAGGCTGTATGGACTGCCTTTCCCTCATCAATGGCTTTGGTGACTGTTTCGAAAAAGTCAACCAAATTTAAAAGGCATGATCTGCCTTTGACAAAGCCAAACTGGGTTGGATCCAAAGTCTGCAAATTCCCTATGTCTTTATTTATGAGGTCCATTATGATCCTCTCCATGGCTTTGCAGATAAGGCTTGTCAAACTAATGGGCCGGTAATTTCCAGGGTCGGTGGAGGCACCGCCTTTGTGAAGTGGTACCACAGTTGCAGTGCGCCCCTGGAGTGCGTATCCAGAGGTAAGACTTTGATTAAACAGCTGTCCTAGCTGTGGGTTTAATTCCTCATTGAGTTCATGGAGCACACAGCCGGGGACACCATCAGGTCCCATGGATGCTGTGTTTTTTGCTTTGGAGAGAGCAGTTTTCACTTGGACGCTGGAGATGTATGGGGGGCTGCAATCGTTTGGTATAGATATCCCTCCTTTTGGGGGGGAGGGGGGGGAGAAGTTTGCACTGAACCTGTCAGCCTGATACTGATTCCAGTCCTGCTGGTTGTTTTCCTGTTGAAACCAAGAAGAAGAAAATTAATAGCGAGTCATTTCAGTCATCATGAGCTCAATCAGTGCCTCAGCAACTGGCGGGGGATCCTGAAGTGACCTTCAGTTGTTCCTCAGCTCCTGTGCTGCTCTCTGAGATCCTCTAATGTTGCTTCTTCCACCATCACAAACCAGGGGTCGGACATTCCTCTGCTTCTGATTTAGTGTCCTATAAGGCATGGGAGAATCATCTTCCTTTCTAGGTCTAAGAGGTGCTCTGGGAGATTCTTTTTACAGTAGCCAGGGGAATGAGGCCTCTTGTCTGGGACAAAGAGTCATTCTGCAGTCAGTCTCCTTCCAGGGAGACTTCACCTAGGAAAAAGAAACAGAAGGTTAGACATTGTTCATCTAATGATACATTTACTGTACATAAAGAAACTGTTCTTACTTTAGCCAGGAGTTTATTGCAGGCAGCTGGTCCTAAAATTAAAAACTCCTTATCTGAGTACTATTATGATGCAGAAAATATTGATGATAGTCTGTCAGAAGAATCTGGCATTCATAGAGACAGCGTTCCCTCTCCTATGGATTCCTAAGGCCAGGATTCTGATTCTGAGTAAAGCACATATGCCCCATCTCCCTTACAGGAGTTTTCTTTTTCTGAGTATTTTCAGGATGAATTATGTATTTTGGGGGGAACAAATGGAGGTTCTCCTGTAATGAGGGGATGGTATGAGTTATTACAAGTGGCAGTTCCACATGTTACTCTGTTGCTCCTATTTTACCAGCCGTAGAGGATGTCTTTAATGCTGCTTACAGTAATCCTGATTCCCAATTATCAGTCCCTAAAAAAGGCAGATAGACTTTATACGGCCTCCCAGGCTAACAAATGCTTGTACTCGTCTTTGGTGTGATTCTGCAGCCATTTCTGCAAGGTCTTTGATTAATTGTTAAACAGCACATTCATCGAATATGGTATATATAATTAGTGGGGGGGGGAGCACAGCCCCCCAGAAGAGGAAGATTAAATGAACACCGCCCCTCACACCCCCTGCTAATTATATATACCAACTGCAAGATTGCACTACAGAGGGGAAAGGGCAGGTTTCCTTATAGTTAAGTTACCATTAAGTAAGTACTACCTTACACTTCCTTTATGTTGGCCAACTATCATCATTCAGTGTAAATCATTCTGATGATATGGCCGTTCAATTAAAGTAAAATTCGATGATTAGTGTTGGATGAACGTGCTGTTTGATGATTAAACATAGACCCATTTCTGCATCAGTGTCAGCTGGCAATACGTTTTTGGTGGACAGCTCCTCTCCAGGGGATAAAGAAGGTAAGGTGTTGGATAGATTTGGAAAGAGAATTTTCTCTTCAGTCATTTTGGCTTTCAGGATTTGCAGTCACCAGGCCGTATGTGTAATTTCATTTTACACTGTGCTGAAAACTTAAGAGAATAGTCTAATAATGTGCCTTATATAGGTAAATGGCACCTATACAAGGGGACCAAAAACCAAACAAGTCTTCACACCTACCAACAGCTACAAAATCAAGCCAAAAACAAAATATGATAAAAAAACAGTACTGTACAGCGATTCAAGAAAAGCACCAAAATAACCCCCTAGAAATTCTGGTGAGCCATCAACCAGTTGCTAAAACCTGGCCAATTCCACTACCCCAGCTCCATCCACAACCAACTCCACTGATAGTATAGCCTCACAATTTAACATACGCTTTATAAACTCTTTTCTGTCCTTTATTAAGAATGACACAGAAATCCCTTTATCAATCCCCACAGATCTGGAAACCAACCTCAATTTATTTGCTATAAATCAGATACAAAGTTCTGCAGTAAAAAAACGCCTGTCCAAACTTAAACCTTCTTCTGTCACCACTGACCATCTCCCAAATGAATTTCTTAAACTAGCTGCAGACAATCATCCCTTACCTCATATCAATCCTAGTCAACCAGACTATAAAAGAAAAATACATCCCCAAATTCTGGAAAGTGTCTTGCATAATCCCCCTGCACAAAGGCGGCACCTCTACTGAGTTCATGAATTACAGGTCTCACCCATAACAAAAATACAGGAAGAATGTGTACATTTATAACTACTCGACTAGCTCCTAAAAAACAGCCTCTTGTCCACATCCCAACATGGTTTTCATCCAAAACATAGTACAACAGCAGCTCTAGTTAGTTTTACTAACTCAGTCAGCCAGCATAGAAACAGTGGCCTACTTGCCTTGTCCATCTTTCTGGACATGTCAAAGGCCTTTGATACAGTTTCACACCAAAACTTTATTAATGAGCTAGCTTCCTTAAACCTTTTCCAATCTTCCCTTCCCTGGTTCGCTAGGTATCTAACTGACCGTCAACAGGCAGTTAAGTGGCAAAGTGAATTTTCAATCTGTTTCCTGTATTCATGGGTGTAGCTCAAGGTTCAATCCTTGGTCCACTCCTTTTCTCCATTTTTACAAGTAAACGCTATTCAGCCACTTAGCATGCAACCATAATCCACTATGCTGACGATTCATTCCTTATATGCTCAGCTCCTTCCATTCCCGAACTCCTGCAAAAAAAAAAAAAATCCTTCCTAGATAGTGAACAATTCCTTTCAGACTGTCAACTTATTCTCAACCCTAACAAACAAAGCCTATGCTTTTCTCCAGTAGAAAAAAAAAAAAAGATCATTGTCCCCCCTTTACTAACTGCTCTTCAAATAATACTTTACGTGAACCAGTTAATCACATTAGGCTCCTTGGGGGTCACAATAGAAAAAAAACTAAAATTTGATAAACACCTTGCACTTGTAATCAAAAAGGTCCAGTTTAAATTAGATTCTGTATATAGAATTGAGCCTTTCCTAACTGACACTGCATCTCTAGAACACAGTTACTGTCCACCCTGTTGTACGCCTCACCAGTATTTACAAACCTAAGAAAATTTGACTTAAATAAATTGGAGTCCTGCTATAACAAATAGCCAGATTTGCTGCTAACCTCCCATCTAGGTCACATCACTGCTCAGCACTATACCAGCTTAAATGGTTGTAACTTCCCAGTCTGCTGTCCTTGAACCAGCTAGCTCTAGCCCACTCTACCTTGCACTGCCCAGACAACTGCCCAGGTCTTAGCAACCTAGTTCAACCCCACACCATCTGTAGACTACTAAGATCCTCCCAGAAACTCCTGCTGAAAGTCACTAAAGCCAATTACAGCCATGGTGACTCCCTATACTCCCAACAAAATATCTACATTTTGGAATACCATGCCTCAGAATATACTTAACACAACCAGCTCATCCAAATTCAGAATACAATTTAAACAACACGTGGCTGTGTTCCTGCATGAATCCAGGCTAAACTCTCTCCTTTTCTCTCCCTTTCTGTTTCTTTAAAAGGTTTCCCTGCTACAGCAGTGCCTCCATATTTTCCTTTTTGATCTCTGCACTTGCATTATCTGCCCTCTATATGTACATCTTTTTTTCTTTTCCGCCTTTGTACACTTACCTCTGTTAATGTCATATTATAACTTCTTTACCGTGGAACAAACCGTGTCCCATCTTTGTATCACTGTTATTTATGTATTTAACTCACTTCAAAAATAACGCTGCTAAATCCTTACCACTGTAACAATTATTTTTTTTTTTCTTTTCTACAGTAACAATTGCTAATTTGTTTCTTTTTTATTTCATGGTCTTGTTAAGCTTTTCTCCCTGGTCCTCCACTGAAAATGACCATCAACCCAGTCGGACTTCCCCCAGTAAATAAATGTAAAATAAATAAATAAATCTGTTGTAAATTCCATTATTTCTAATATTCTTCAGGTCTCCAAACATGCCCTAAAAGTGTGTATGATTGTGCAGACATCGTGTCTAGGACCACAGTTACTGTTACTATTTTAAGGAGGTATGCCTGGGTATGTAACCAAAGGTTTGCAGATGAAGTTAAAGCTCAGATTTTGAACTCTTCTTTAGGTAAAGAAGTTGTGCTTGGTTGGTCCTTTTGCTACTCAGGTCCTCAAACAATATGATGAAAGAGGGAAATTAGTTCAGGAAGTTAAACTTTTTCAGGTCCCTGTTATCAATCAAATAGTTACTCTACTGCCTTCAGAAAACTGTATTAAACAATCCCTCCCTACGTCTGGCAAACAGGGCGCAAAGAACAGATGGCAGGAGGGGAATCGACATTAGCAAAACGGGAATCTTTTCAGAAGGGGGCAGTCTCAACTTCACTTTATAATGGCTGTTCCTGCATTTTTTCTCTTCCTTCTGTCCCCTCACGCCACTATATCTCTAACTTTGTTCCCAGACACAGGACCTCAATCTGTACCTTTGCAATCATATACTAACTCAACAAGTAGTAGATCCAGTGCCTTTAGGCCATGGGGCAAAGGCATTTTTTTAGATTGTTTCTGATTATAAAGAAAGAACTTGTATGGAGACAAGTCCTAGATCTTGTTCTTCTCAGATTCCCCGTGTCTGGGCCATACTATCAGTCCTTTATATTATCCACACCTCTAAGAGTAGTCTCAAAAAAGCCTACCCTCTGGAATAGCCCTTTGCGAACTTCTGGGCATTTTCATATGTCTTTATTTAGACAACTTTATTGTCTTAGCAGAGTCTTTTCCTGGATGTCAAGAATCTTTAACATGGGTTGTCTCCTTCCTCACCAGTCTGGCGTTCCAGATAAATATTCAAAACCCCTCTTTGACTCTCAACCAGGACTGGGTTTCTAGGGTTCATGAGGACGCAACATTGTCACCCCCTGGGACTTTAGATTCCAGTTTTGGGCCTTATCAAGAAGGATCTGCATAGGTGGAGACTGCACATAGATCAGAATTCAGGTCTCCTATTTTTCCCTATTAACCAAAAAGAACACTGTTAGCAGTAGGAAACCGGTCCACTTCAAAAATTTTCGTTTCTTCACCATAAATTCCAGCTAAAGTGACATTGAGTGCTTTCATTCCCCTAAAACCAGGGACTTCATTAATGTACAGTACCATTCAGAAGATTAAGGGGGACTCTCCAAAGACCTTTGTGGTAACTCCCCTAATGCCCAGGCAACAGTGGTTCTCTCTTTTTATAGAAATGGCCAAGGTTAATTGCCACAAACTTCCTCACAGACTGGATCTACTTACACCATGGGTATTTGAAACAACCCAGTCTCAAAACAAGTACAACCAACTGCCTCAATGAGACAATTCTGATACCTTTTAGGCACCCCTTTCATGAAGACGTGCATCAGCTACTAAAGGAAACAACCATTTCAACATATCTGCCATGACACCAATGTTGTCCTCTTTGTTTTAGTTGAACAATTCTTGAAGGAAGTTTTCGCATATAATTCCCTGAGAAAGAAGTTTTTTTGTGACCTTGTGTTTGTGCTGGGAAAACTAACCATGTCTCCATTAAGACCCACTTTTGTGGCAGATTTATGGTTCCTTACCTGGAAGCTCGAACATCTGTAAGAAGAGTATCTCCAAGTTGCAAGCCGTCATGGTGGTTTAACCCTATTTGATATTACACAAGGACAGGGTAACTTTAAGAACAAATCCCCTCATTTATGCTCAACATAGTCTCAGATTTTACTTTGAATCAATCAGTCAGTCTGCTGGTGTTCTACCCAGAACCTTAAAACCTGGAAGAAAAGATTCTACATACTCCAGATGTGCATAGACGGCTCAGGTACATTCTTGATGGAACGAAGTCCTTTAGAAAAGTGGATCAGCAATTTATTTCTTGTGATGGGACTAAAAGAGAACTTGTGTTGAAATGATTTCCAGATATCTGTCCTCTGCTACTGTTTTTTTGTTATTCCCACCATGGCCAGTCTGTTCCAGGCAATATCAAGGCGCACTCTGAGAGCCGTATCCTCCACAATGGCCCACTGGAAAGGGGTGGAATCTAGAAACGTTCTAGAGGTTAATATTTGGTCCTATGTACATGCATTTGCAAAGCATTGTAAAAAGGATTCTTTTTCCAGGTCCAAAGCTTGCTTTGCAAGGACCATTCTCCAGAGGTTCCTGGATCTTTATCTTTCCTCTTCTCAGTTGGATAGGTTTTGGTAGTCAACCCAAATAGCCAAAGGCTACTGCAGCAGTGAGAATGACGAGCATAGTCCAGTTGTGTAAGAACTTACCATAACAGTAAATGTTTGAATTCCTCACTGCCGCAGTAGTCACATCCAGCTACCACCCTCCTTTTCTTTCCTTTACATAATTGTTTAAATATATCAAATATAATAAGTGTTTATATCTGATTAGAGGTTCAGGATGAGGTTGCTTCCTGTTTATAAATTGGCAAGAAAGTCCTGAAGTCATTTCCTTCTGGCTGCTGATTGGTGTTGGCCAGTCAGCAGCCGGAGGGAAGGTGCAAGAGGGAGCCAGAACTTTTGCAATAGGCCATCTGTTACTTCCTAGGCAGTAAACAACCCAAATAGCACAAAACTTCTGCGGCAGTGTGGAATTCAAATATTTACTGGTACGGTTAGTTCTTGCACAACTGTACAGTCTAGACATCTGCAGAAATCTGGACTTTTACCCCCAAAACATCTGCAGTTTACTTAAAGAGTTGTGCAAGTGGGATCCATGACCTAGCTAGTCATGTGAATTGAAAAGTGACCGAAAGAGATGTCCTCCACTTTCGATCAGCAAGTCGTTAAATAAGAGGGTTGCTGCTCCCTACATACATACATACGTGTGTGTGTGTGTGTGTGTGTGTGTGTGTGTGTGTGTGTGTGTGTGTGTATATATATATATATATATATATATATATATATCTGCAGTGGATATAAAAAGTTTACACATCCCTGTTAAAATGTAAGAGTTTTGTGATATAAAAAAAATGAAACCACAATATGTCATTTCAAAACTTTTCCCACCGCATGGCCCCAATAAACCAATAGTATCCAAAAAAATGAGCCAGCATGTGAGGATTGCTCTGGACAAAATTTTAATTAGAAATTTTCATAATGGCTATATACCATTATTATAGCCACGAGTAGTATCCAAAAAACGAGCCAGCACGTGAGGATTGCTCTGGACAAAAATTTTAATTAAAAGACA
>NC_056733.1:862902470-863027470 GCF_019279795.1 Protopterus annectens | reverse complement strand
TTACCTGAGCTGAGTGATCATTGATTTTGAATTTTTTTTTTATAAGTCCTATCATGCTATGCATTGCGAAATTATCTGTAAATATCGTACTGAGTTTGCAATGTAGTTAAGAGTCTTAAGTTACTGTGCAGCAGACTGCTTAATTTCTGTTTGTAAGTTCTCTGCTGATTCAAAATCATTTTGTTTTCTAGGCCTCCTTTTTCAAAGTTAGAGGACTGCTTTGATGCTCTTTCACTGCATCTGGGAGAGCTACGGATTCCACTTCCTGCTGAATTGCTGGAGATCAGCCAAAGTCTTCCCAAGCAAACTACCCCACCTGTGCAAAATGGTACATAGTTGCTGCCCCCACTGAACATCAAGAGGCTTAAAAAGAGAGGTGGGATGAAACTTTCAACCTGGTAACCTTACACACTGACAAAGATCTGTAGATGTTCCCAGGGACTTGTGGCAAAATCTCAAGGAGAAGTGATATTCTTAAATGACTTCATCATTTAGTATTGCCTGCCATTGCTTTTTATTCTGAAGCCTCTTGCAAGCGAAGTCATACCTGCCTCATAAACCTAAGCCTCAAGTGACATTCCAGAGTGGGATGCGCCATCATGCCTTTGGACTGCTGTTTGCAACTGATACTTGTCCAGAGCCGGTTCTGAATCTGCCTTATGTATGATGTGCCTTGACTTTATCCTGAAAGGTGCTTCGTCGATGTTGTGGATGTTGGACTTTGCTTTTCTTGGTGGTGATTCCACTTGTACCGCTCAGTAGCACACTTCATGTGTGACTCATCTCTGTGGCACAATAGAAGGAGTTCCCTGCCAGGTGGCATGGCGTAGTACTGCTAAACACAGCACAAAATTAGTTGGTGGATTTATTTCCTGACATTTGGATTTATCAGCAATATACTTCTTTCCTTTAACTCTTTGGGGCATTTTTAAACATATTTTATTTGTGCAATTAATGACAGATCGTTGTGACAGCCTGCAGCACTTTATGGAAATCTCTGGATGTTCCTTTCTTTATCCTTCTCACTAGACTGGTAACATGGATATGCCTTGATGGAATTTGCTTGTGTCTGATGGCTGTCTGCTCTGGTACACAACCAAATGTTCAGGTGTTCTAAATGTGTGTGTTGCCTACAGATTTGCACTTAAAGGGAAAAAAGTTAAGACCACTTCATAGGGGCAGAATGCCTTGAAATGAAACTAGTGTAGCTTTGGTTTTGTGGCTTTTGGTTGTGATTATGTTAACACAAATGGGCTGCTGAACTCTTCTTGTTTTTATTGCCTCTATAACTTTACAGATACTTTTCCCGAGTCAGACAGTCGTAGAGGATCCACACATGTTCACATGGCAAATAAGATTTACATTAATTGGAAATGATGTTTGGGTCACCATATGAGCCATAAAGGCACATCCCTTTATCTGTTTGCTGTGTATTCCTGTAAATATTTTTGATTTTGGCTTGCCCTTTGTCAGTTAGCAGATACAAGGATTTTTTTTTTTTTGAAGAATTGGTTAGAATGTTCAGATTACTGTGATGTTACATATAGGATACAGTGTCTCTAAGGTCTGCATTAAACCTTTATCTTCGCAATCCTGTTTGCGTACCAAATATCTGTGAATGTTGTCAAAACATGTAGGTCCTGGCCTGCCCTTCCCTTGACATATAGGTGTATCTTCCCACTGCAGTGCTGGCCTGCTACCTGTTTGCAGGAGTATTTATACCACAGTAGATTTTTGACCTGACCCTGAGATACAGGTGTGCTAACACACTGTAGTCCTGACCTTCCTTATGTGCACAGGTGTGTCACCACACTACATTCCTGAGCTGCCGTATGTGCAGAGGTGTGTCACCACACTACAGTCCTGACCTGCCTTATGTGCACAGGTATGTCACCACACTACAGTCCTGACCTGCCTTATGTGCACAGGTGTGTCACCACACTACAGTCCTGACCTTCCTTATGTGCACAGGTGTGTCACCACACTACAGTCCTGACCTGCCTTATGTGCACAGGTGCAACAGCACACTACAGTCTTGGCCTGCCCTCCACACGTTGAATGTCCTGCACACTGTAGTTCCAGGCTCTTGCTCCAGTTATAAATGTGCCACCACAATGTAGATCTTGTCTTCCCCTTGCTTGGATATTGCTACAACTGTAGTCCTGCTGTGTTGTATATATACAAAAATGTGACTCTGCATTGCGGTCCTCGCTTGCTGTCACTGTGCTGGTATATTGCATTATTGTATGTCTGGACTGCCTTTGGGTTACAGGTGTTTTATCATCTGGCCTGCCATTGGGTTACAGGTGTTTTATCTTAGTCTTGGTATTTTCTTACAGCACAGAGTTAGCTTTCCATCACACTTATTGCTTAATGCCAGTGCAAAGATATGTCATTCCATTACAATACTAGCCTGTTTTTAGGGTACAAATGTGTCTTCTGTAGTCTTAGCTTATCATCAAGGTAGAGGTATTTCATTCCACTACACTCCTGATCTGTCGCCACATGTGTGTTACCCTACTGCAGTCCTAGCCTATAGTCTTGATAATTACCCCACAGCAGGCTTGGTGTGTTGTAATGCAAGTTATGTCATCCCTCTGCACTTTTAACCTGCCAGTAGTGTATGGGTGTGTCATTCCACTACTCATGCACCTTACCTGCGGGAGTATAGATTTTTTTCAACTCACTGCAGTCTTTGGATCGATGTCAAGGAGTAAATAGGTAACACCGTTGCATTCTTGGGTTGATGGGGGGAATACTGATTTTTACTGTTCCACTGCATTCCTTTCCTGTCCCTGGTTTAGAGTTATCAGTAACTTACAGTCATCAGGTTCTCTTTAGGGAAATTGACTCCAATCCACAGTGTTTTGGAGTTATTTATGGGCTACTTATGGGGCACCCATAGCCGTACCTTCCCATTTGAGTGATCATTTTGCATTTGGGATGTTGATTTTTCACTCTCTGTTTTGGCCTGTTCTCAAGGTTCATCTGTGTAACCCCTTGACTACTATTGTCCTTTGTTTACCACCATCTGGGTGTGTCGCTCTTTTCTAGACTTCGTCTTTTCTGAGGCACAGATGAGTCATTCTTCTGCCATTTTGGCCTATTGTTGAGGTGGAGGAACCTTAGGCTGGATGCTGTTTTACACTCTTCTCAGGAGGGGGGAACCATTATGCCTTCTTGGAGTCTCTTGGATTTTGAATGACATGTTAAAAATATACTGAGATAGATTTAGCTGTTAGCTGAGTCACAAAATGTAAAGTTATTATCACCCATCTTTTTGAGTGGAATGTTTACTCTTTCCTATGACGCTGTTGTTTGACCCTGTCATTGGGACTGGGTAATGATTTAGGAAACGCTACTGAGTAAACATTTAAGTAAACTAAACATTTGCTAGTGAGGCCAGTGCAGTTTTTGACAACAGCATTTCACTGACAACTCGAAAGGTTTGCACATAAACTGGAATTATATGTGAGAGGAGAACCTTTGTCTAAAAATTGTTTAAAAAAAAAAAAAAAAAAGATGCATATTTCAGAAAACTCCTTATTTTTCAAGGATTTTTTGCATACTATATTTTTCCAGTGATTGATATACCTTGACATTTCAGGGTATACTATGTTGTAAATATGGAATGTCATTTGGAACAAATAAAGTTTTCTTGATTGAATTATGGCTTGTAGTTGTTAAGTACTATAATGTGAGCTAGGTTGGATCTGCCTGCATGGAAGTCGCATCATCGAGTTCATGAACAGAGCAGAGACTTGTGTCATTAAACACACATAAACAGGTCAGCATCAAGAACATAGTTCCTTTAGCGTCATTACAACCAGATGTAAAGGTGAAGAAGAACCTTCCAGCACATACTGCACATGCTTGCGAGTTCCACAACTCTTATTACAAGTGAGTAACAGTTTATTCGTGTCTTCACAGTGTTATGGTTGGGTTGAAGGCTCAAAATTTTTAGTTCTCTACAGTGAAATTATTATTTGAGGAAGTTAATGTAACAACCTCAGTGAGTGGGTTCTTAGGATAAGATCATGATGCTGGCCTTACAGCCTTAAGTGTCGATTTATTATAACAACGGTAAACCACCTCTTGGGTATGTTGTTGCTCCCCTGAGAGACTTCAGAACCACATATCTGCTTGAAGAGTTCTCTGTCTGTGTCTTCTTATGGCATTGGACCTAAAATGAAGCAGTGGTGTGTTTCCTTATTTTTAGCCAGTATATGTCTCCATTTCAAACAACGTAACACAGAGGTACACTTACCACCCCTCAGCCCCTCCACACATACACAGACACACATATATACACACACACACACACACACACACACACACACACACACACACACACACACACACCAGTATGATGGATCTAAAAGCTCATGAGAATTCTGGGTGAATTTAAACGTGTCATGTCTCTAGACAGCAGGACAATATATATTACTACATGGTACAACCTATACCAGAAACTGACTTGCTTCTTTGAGTGCATTAAATTGGCTGAAAGATAGTCGACAGCTGTATTATGAGCTCTGAGGTGACTCAGCAAATTAACTTAACATGGAAGAGAGAACAAATTTAAATTAACATCTTGTGTGTGGAAAAGGTAGGGCCACAAAATGATATTGTTGTAAATGTTACTGCCTAAAATTATGTTTGATTGTGGCTTGTCTTCATTGGTTGCCTGCTGTTTTTTTAACTAAATGAGGAATGGGTGTTGAATAATTTTGCCCCATGTATGTTTCTTAGCAAGCAAATATTTGGTCCCTAAAAGGTGGATAAAGCTAGCATTTGGTGACCTAACATATGCAACACACACTCGTGGTGCAAGATTTAAACATACCCCCCCCCCCAAAAAAAAATCTAGAAACTGACAAGACGCACTTTTCTTTGTTAAAACAAACAAAAAATAAATAAAATGAGAAGTATTCAGAATTCACTGTTAATTATTTAGCCAAGGTAGGATTTCCAGGATGCCTGCTCAATGATCAACAAGTTGATTAGAACGCTCCCAGTGTGAAAACAGAAACTTTGGAAAGCAACCAGTAAAACCCATGTATTTGGGTAAAATTCAAATTCTGGTTAGTCACTACACTGCCTGGATGTCAGTAACTAAACTAGAGAACATTAACTACAAAAGGAGAAGAAAAAAAACTCTGGTGAAGAGCCTTGCAGCTCTTCACCAAAAAGCAGTTTAGGTTTCAGCTTTGGTGCAAGAAATGACTTCTAGTGATTTAGAAGAAAAATAAATCAAATCCACTCAGAGGTGTTTAAAGTAAGTGAAACACTTGAGAAATGCACAGATGCAAATGACAAAAGGCTGGAAGATAAAACTGCAGAATTCAGAGGTTTAAATCAAGGAAAGACTGGCTAAATGTGAGGCTTTGCAAGAACAGCTGTTTCAAAAATATAGCTAGAAGGCAGAGCATGCTTAGAAAATCTGAGATGTGCTGCTGTAGCAGAGAAACTAGAAGGAACATTTTGCTTTAATTTTATGAAAGTACAAATAAGTAACTGGACTGATATTCCAGAACAGGAGCTGTTAATGTGGAAGGGCACAATCGTGTATATGCTCCAAATTTGGCAATGAGAAAAAAGCCAAAACCTTTAATAGTAAAGATGCGGTCATATCAGCAGAAGGAGCTGCTCCTAACAAAATTGTTGTAAAAGGGTAAAGTATTATCAAATGGGGACACCAGAGCATTTGTGGAAAATGATTATTCACTGTACACCAGGCAGAAGAGAAGCAAGTCTAAGGGTATCGTGAGACAGGGCTGAGATTCAAGTTGTTATATCCAGCTGTCTTAAGAATATTTTTTTTTGTTTTTCAAAAGGAGCAAAGACATTCTTTCATGCAGAACAGGTGAAAGAAGAAATAAAATGTATCCAGCAAAATGTGAGCAAGCAAGTTCAAAATGGATTCTAATTCTCATCCCTCTAACAGTGGCACAGCCCAGTAGACAGAATTTGCCAGTAAAACATTTTCCAGTGTTCCAAACAAACAAAAATTGAATGACAGAAAAAAGTACAGTAGCTGATGAGAAAAACGAGGAATACGTACAATCTGAATGAGCGACCAGTGCTGAGGTAAGAAGATGAAGAAGAGGAACAGTAACAATCCAAGAATAGGAAATAAATAGGCAGAGTGTAAAGGGATAGTTCTATAACGTGCAGTTTGGACATGAAAACTCTGTTTCTGCAAGAAGTGTGGGGGATGGGAAGTTTCTGGATAATTTTAAACTGGTTGTGGACTGTAAAGTTTCATTTTTAACTTTGTCATTAATGTTAAGAAAGCTAAGGAAGTGAAAAGCAAACTGTAAGCAAAAATTTTCCCTGTTTTTACTTTGTTTTTATTGTCAGTTTTATAACTGGAAAGTCTAGTTGCGCCTACCGGGTACGCATTTTCAGCTTAGACCTGGGGAGAAAAGCTCCAGGTTGCACTCTATAAATAAACATTGACTTCATCAGAACAATTAGGCAAAAATATTGCTCAGTTTAAATACCAACAGGCCACTTCTGATAGGACAATAGAGGTGTCATTCAAACCTAATTAAGATTTAAAAATATATCTACAACAGTAACTCCAAATTTAATATTACAAAAAAGTTTATGTCTTGTATGTTTTTTGATAAAAACACAGATTTATAAATAAGTACATATTAAAACATACACCTAATGAAATATTAAATGTAGAAATTACTGAAATTTAAGTATATAAATAACTAAACTTTAAGTATATAAATAACGTATCAAATCTTAGCTGCCCTTTCCTTTAAAACTGGTGTGATGGAAACAAAATCATTAATACCAGGGTATATGTTAGCTACCAATCGCAGTTGCCATATCATTTCTTTCTTGCATAAAATGTTTTTCCAGTCACACCCGCTTTGATTTATTTGTACCTCATCTATTATAGCAAATCTAAAACCACTAAAATTGGTACATAGCTTGCTATGTCTGTATAGGGCATTTGTTTTTTTTTTTGGTTTTTATATCATATAAATGCTCATAGATCCTTGATTTCAATGCCCTCTCCATTTTGCCAATATAAAAACCAGTACAGGTATTGCATTTAGCAAGATAAACTATTCTTCTGGTGCCACAATTACCCTTTTTGAGAAATATTTTGCTGTTAGCATAGTTAGATAAAATGACAAAGGGTTCCTGCAATATGTAAGTGCACTGATTACATCTTTCACAAGCTCTAGTTCCCATATCACCTTTCAAGGCTTGACTTGATTGATTACTTTCCAATATAGTTTTTAAATTTTTACCAATCTTGGTTAAAAAAATAGGTTTATCTCCAACCAATTTATAAATTTCATTATTCGCCTGGAATATATTCCAATTCTTCTACAGAATATTTTTGATACCTTGATAAAAGGAATTGTATTGTATCACACATGCATGTGAAAAGTTACATCTGTCTATTTGTGTGTTCGTTTCAGTATGGTTAGAAACAGTAGTGTCCACTATTTTTCGACCCAGCAAGGGCTTATATTTAACACCCCATCCATCTAAAATTTCTTGAGGGGTGTTAGTCACTAATTCAACAGTATAGCCCCTTTCTAAAAACATAGATTTCAAAAAACGAAATTCATAATATAGATCCTCCTTGTGTGATGTCATCCTTGCTATCCGAATAGCCTTTTTACTACTCCCTTCTTCTGAAAGAATGGATGGTGGCTGCCAAAATGTAAGTAAGAATTGCAAAAGGTGTGTTTGCTGAATACTTTAGACCAAAAACACTTGTCATCCTTGATGATGACTGTGTCTAAATAGCTCATCTTCAAGGTGTCAAATTGGTATGTAAACTTAAAAAAATGGGAACCATTGTTTAAATAATAAATTGGGGGATGTTATCAGGTGTACCCTTCCACAAGTTAAAAATATCATCCAGGTGGTACCTGCTGTAGGAAAGAATCTCATTATAGAAGTTACTTTTAAAAACGTGCTCCAATTCCCAGCCCAACATCACCAAGTTAGCATATACAGGGGAGCAAGCTGCGTCCATAGCTACTCCAGTGATTTGTTGGTAATATTGTCCCGTGAAATAAATATAGTTATAGTCTAAAATCAACGCCATTATTTCACACATCAACTTGATACAATCCTGGGTGAGGGTGGAGCAAGAATATAAAACTTCCTCAAAATATCTTAAACCTTCAACCTTAGGAATACTAGGAAACTGGTCCTGAACGTCTGTTGTTAAGAATACAACTTCAGGGGACCATAAATCAGGAGTGATTTTTGCTAAAAGGTCCCATGAGTCGTTAACTAAGTGTGGGACACTGTCAACCACATGTTTAACCATCCTATCTATAAAAAACGCCAAGTTGTGTGTCTTTGAACCATTGCCTGCCACTATGGGTCTAAAAGGTGGATTGTGCACATTTTTGTGTACTTTAGGAATCCCAAAGATGGCAGACACTTTAGGATGTTTATTATATAAAAAGTTGTACATGTCCAAATCAGTTCAATTTTCCAAAACATATTCTTCCAAAAAACTGTCTATCCTTTGATAAGAAATATGTATTTCATTTATGGACACTTGCAGATGCTTGCCCTCACTAAAAAGTATAGATTGCATAACATCCTTAACAGCTCTTTCGTAACTAGCAACCAAATTGTCCCATGGAGGATTGTAAACACTGATGTTCTTCGTGTTTCACTGTTGCAGTCATTACATTTGGGTAATCCTGCTGGCAGGTTGCCTTCAATTGGCCTGAATTCCAAAGTCCTGGGTCCTGCGTCGGCTGCTGTCGCCCCTTCCCTGACGTCAGGTCATCAGGGGTATAAAAGAAGCAGCCGACGCCATTTTCTTTAGTTTTTCTTGCCCCTTTTTTTTCTTGCTGCGTGGTGCCTGAAGCAGAAGCAGTTCGCAAGTGCTGGTCGGCCGACACTGAGATTTTCCAGTTGGAATTTCAGATGCGAAGTCTTCATTAAAAGCTAAGTACCCCATTGGGGAAACTTTTTTCTTGCTCCAGAACCGATGTCAGAAAAAGTTAATAATTGTATTTCTAGTGGGAAGCAAATACCTCATACGGACTTTCATTCTTACTGTATTCCTTGCCTAGGCCCTGATCATAATTTCCTAGGTTGTCGGTTTTGTGCTAGATTTAACCAACGCACTATTAAGCGTCAGTATGATTATGCTTTAAACTACTTTGGACGCAGATTTAATTTTCCAGAAATGTCATCGAAAAGCCATCCGACTACCGGGGTTCATAAAAAACGCAAAGAAAAAGAAAGACCGAGGCCCAAAACCGACGACGAAGCTTCTCCTAAGCCAGTAGCTGGTTCGCTGGTTCTCAGTGAGGCACTTTCGCAGCCCCTGACAACTGCTACTTCAGAGTCATAGGCCGCTACTGACTCCCACGTGGAGTCGGCCATGCCGCTGGAAACTCAAGGTATTGGAGCCTCGGACGCTATTCCTTCAGATGGGTCCTGAGCTGCTGAGCAGGCACTGGCTTCTTAGGGTGTATTCAGACCCAAACTTCTATACATTAAACCAACTTCAAAGGCAAAGACTAAAGCACCTTCAAAGGCAAAGAAGCTACCTCAAGAGCCACGTGGACAGGCCTCCATGCCCAAAAAACAGATGCTCAAAATGGCCAAAGACTTGATTACCTTAATCAGGGGTTCCCATCCCCCTCCTGATAAAAGGCTTAGGCAAGAGACTGACTGTGAATGTTCAGATCAGGTTTCCATTTCTTCTGATTCCTCTTCTGATCAGGAATATTCTCCCCCCCCCCCCTATGAGGATTCTGATGCTGAAGAATCCATACCTTCAGCTTCTCCTCCTGAGGATTATTCTTTTGGGGAAGCCTTACATACCATGAGGGAGCATTTCCACTGGGAGAGCCAAGATTTTTCAGAGTCTAAAAAGAGGCTCAGGGATTTCCTGTTACTACCTCAGCACAAGCCACTAGCCATCCCTCCTGTGTTAGACATTGTAGATTATGTGTTTTCGGAGTCTAGCCTTACCCGACTCCTTACCTCCAGCACCTGTTAAGCCTGACAGATATTACAGGGTTCCTGACTCACATAAATTAATTTTTAAAAACCATGCTGCAGACCCAGAAACTATTTCTCAGGGCCCCAAGGGTGTTAAGGCTTCTGCTGCAAAAAACCCTACCCCTTCTGACAGGGATTCTAGGGCACTGGATAGATGGGGAAAAAAGGTTTACACATCTGCTACCTTGGCTATAAGGGCCTTAAACTGTCAGTTTCATATGCTCAAATATCAGCAACATGTCATGGCATTGCTTAAACAGAAAATGTTGTTACATTCTGAATGTGCAGAAAACAAAGAAATGCTGGATATTTTTCATGCAGCTGAGCAAGTTGGAAAGCATACTTTGCAATGTGGTTTTGATTCTTTAGAGGCCTCCTGCAGGGCCGCAGTTGCAGGTTCTGTAATTAGAAGGCATGCTTGGTTAAAGGAACAAAATCTGCCTGATCATATTAAAGTTAAATTATTGGATGCACCTTTACAGCATGATTCTTTGTTTGGTGTTAAGGCAGAGGAGGTGTTAAAGAAAATGGAGGACAAGGCTAAATCTATGCAAACGGTCAAAGATTTCTTACAAGTACAGCCACCTAGGTTTAGTAGACACTGGCCAACAAAGAATTGGTCCTTTTTCTGTGTCAGACAGACCTCAAAGGGGCAGACCCAGACGCCCTAGAGGCAGATCCCAGGCGCAAGGTTCATACAGGTCCAAGCAGTGGGGTGCTTCTACCTCCAAAAGTGGAGAAGACAAATCACAACCTTACAGGAAACAGTCCCAATGACTTCCCCCTGCCTGCACCAAGCACTTATTTCCTGGCAGCACCCTTAGGGGGAAAATTTGCACTTTTTTCTCAAACTTGGCACATTATAACCCAGGACAAGTGGGTTTTAAATATTGTGTCACAAGGCTTACAAGTTCCATTTCCATACCCTGTCAAAGGCAAACAGCTGGCCAGATCTGCCAAAAAAATCAATGGGCAGAGGCACAAAAACAAGTCTCATCCCTCGTGGACATGAGGGCCATTCAACAAGTACCAGAACAAGAGTTAACAAGGGATAAGGATTTTACCCAAGACTGTTCTTGGTACCCAGAAAGGACAAGGCCTGGAGGCCAATACTGGACCTATTGCTTCTGAATACATTCCTGGATATTCCAAAATTCAAAATGTTGACCTTACAGCAGATACTGCCCATGCTGGGTAAGAACACTTGGCTTGTAACTTTAGACCTAAAAGAGGCATACCTGCATGTCCCAATCAGACAGATATGCAGAAGATACCTCAGATTCAAGGCTGGCTCAAAGCATTACCGATTCTCTGCACTGCCCTTTGGCTTATTTACTGCGCCCAGGGTCTTTACAAAGTGCCTGGCACCGGTAATTGCATTCTGCAGACAAAGAGGAATACAAATATATCCTTACTTGGACGACTGTCTAATTCAAGCAGAGAACAAGGACATCCTTCTACAACATATGGCGTTTGTGAAAAAACTTCTAACATGCCTAGGGTACACAGTCAACGAAAAGAAATCAAAACTCGTACCCTCTCAAGAGATAATATTCCTGGGTGCAAGCTTAAATACAACTGCCCAGATGGCTTATCTCACGCCAGACAAAGACAACTGACTATCTACTTCAGCATGTTAGCAACAAAGTCCCAGTTATCTGCAAGAGAAATTCTGCAGGCTTTGAGCTTCATGGCATCCTGCAGCCTACTAATTCCATATGCAAGACTGCATATGAGGAAACTTCAATGGTACCTAAAAAGTGTTTGGACTCAACATTGCCACAGCCTGGAAACTATAATTACTCTCATTCCCTACCTGCAACAGGAGTTTCGATGGTAGGCAAAGGCTTGTCACCAAAACAAGGGACTGCCATTCACATTACCCCCAGCCAAGCAAACACTAACAACGGATGCATCAGATTATGCCTGGGGGGCCCACCTGGCAGGAAAATGCATTCAGGGAGCATGGACCTCAAACCAAATGCATCTACATACCAATCAAAAAGAGATGCTAGCTGTTCAAAATGCCCTGACAGGCTTCAAGGACCTACTTCAACCAGGACAACTACTGATAAAGACAGACAACACCACGGTCATGTGGTATATAAACAAGCAGGGGGGCACACATTCTTACCCCCTTTGCAGACTAGCCATGACTTTGTGGGACACAGCATTGACTTACCAAGTACATCTGCAGGCACAATTCCTGCCAGGAAGGAAAAATACTCTGGCAGATGAACTAAGCCGAAACCTCATGGATCCCCACAAGTGGCAGCTGGATCCACAAGTCTTCAGCATGATAACAAGGAAATGGAGATGCCCAGACATAGATCCATTTGCCTCACCTCACAACTACCAACTAAAGAGATTCTGCACAAGGATTTATCACAGACGAGCATGGAAAGTGGACGCCCTATCCTTCGGCTGGAAAAACTTATCAATGTATGCCTTTTCCCCTCTGCCTCTCCTCCCCAAGGTACTCCTAAAGGTCAGACAGGAGAAGCCAAAGATGATATTGATTGCACCAGACTGGCCCCGCCAGCACTGGTACCCAATATTAAGGAGCTTGTCTCAATGCCCAGCTTGGACTCTTCCTCAAGTACCACATCTACTGTCCCAGCAAAACAATCAGATCCTGCACAGCCAGCTCAGGACGTTAAACCTGGCAGCATGGCGGATAATGTAGTCATACAAAACACACCTCTCAGCAAAGCTGTGATGGATGTCATTTTGGAAGCCAGAAGGCCCAGTACTAGAAAATCTTATGCAGGAAAATGGAAGAAATTCTGTGCTTGGAACCAGGCACAAGGAACTGATACAGCTGTGCCAAATATTCCTCAGATTTTACAATACTTAACTGAGATGCTGGAAAAAGGCCTATCTTTCTCATCTATTAAAATTCATGCCTCTGCCATTTCGGCTCATTACAATACAGAGCCACCAATCTTTTCTCATCCCTTATTAAAACAGTACCTCAGAGGAGCCAAAAATGTAAGGCCTCCAAGGAGATCACCAATGCCTGCATGGGACCTCAACTATGTCTTGGAAAAACTCACCCGGCCTCCTTTTGAGCCAGCTGCTACTGGCAATATAAAGTTTTTATCTTGGAAAACAGCTCTGCTCCTAGCAATAACTTCTGCAAGATGAGTTTCAGAGCTACAGGCACTCATGGCTGTGGAACCTTTTATAATTTTTTATCAGGACAGGGTCTCCCTGAGGACAAATCCAACATTTATGCCTAAAGTGGTGTCCAGTGTGGCTCTTAACCAAACCATTCATCTGCCAACTTTTTATCCAAATCCACAGAACAAGGGGGAAATAATTCTGCATTCTTTGAACGTACACAGACAGCTTAGATTCTACTTGGACAGAACCAAAGTTTTCAGAAAGACAGAGCAATTACTAGTGGCATATGCTGCAGGATCACAAGGAAAGGCTATCACAAAACAGACTATTTCAAAATGGATAGGCCACTGCATTCGTTTCTGCTACCTACAACATGGCAAGTCAGTGCCTAAGGGCATTAGGCCACATTCCACCAGAGCTGCAGCCACTTCAGCAACCTTTCTCAGGGGAGTACCAACCAAGGTCATTTTAGAGACAGCAACTTGGAGTTCAGTGCACACCTTTACAAAGCACTATCATCTGCCACTCTACTCTAAATCCAGGGTAGGCTTTGCCACTGCAGTTCTGCAGGGTCTCTTAGCCACTCCTAATGCGGTTTAGCTCCAGCCTCCCAACCATAGCTTTGGGAATCTACCCAAATGTTATGACTGCAGCAGTGAAACACGAAGAACATAGTACAGTTGTGTACATTTACCATAAATGTAGATGTTCTAGTGTATTCACTGTTGCAGTCCAGGTTACCCACCCGCCATCAGCCTTCTCTTCTGAGGGAACCTATTTTTCCTTCTCTGTTTTATACTACTTATGTGGTGTATTTGCTTGTAGATGAAGGTAAAGTTTATTTTGGTGCATGTAATTATATATATATATATATATATATATATATATATATATATATATATATATATAAATTTTGGCTACCCTTTTAGGGAGCACCTGACATCTGGGGCAAGGAAAACTAAAGAAAATGGCATTGGCTGCTTCTTTTATACCCCTGATGACCTGATGTCAGGGAAGGGGCGACAGCAGCCGATGCAGTACCCAGGACTTTGGAATTCAGGCCGACTGAGGGCAACCTGCCAGCAGGATTACCCAAATGTAATGACTGCAACAGTGAATACACTCGACCATCTACATTTATGGTAAGTGTACACAACTATACTTTTTTCCTCAATGGTTTATTATGTAAAACTTCTGTAGGAGAAGTATTTTGTTTAGGAAATAATACTCTAAAATTTAATTTCCTAGTATACAAGTGTATGTCCGCAAGTGCATCTGCTATATCAGGTCTTTTGCTAGGTACAAATTTGAAACCTTTTAAAAATAAAGAAAAAAATTCTTCAGAAATTAATCTGTCACTAATTATAAAAATTAAAACCCATAAAAGTGTGTAAAACTTTGTCAGGGGAGACAATCAATATTTCCCTCTGCCTCATCTGATTGGTGTGTCCTCGATGTGTTCCCATCCCTTGGTAATATGTCTGTTGTCCCTTCATGTTCCTGTTGGCTAATCTCACCGAGCGTCTCAAAGTGAAAATCCTGAGAATCTACTGGGTCATTTGGTTCACCTTCAAAAAAAGGTTCTGGGTGTGGATGTCCTCCTTCCCCTGAACCCATAACAGTTGGTGACTTATGAAAGTGACCTCTATCATTGAATTGTTGTTCATTCTTTACAAAAAGCCTATTAGTGAGATATACATTGTGATATTTGTACTGATTAATATCCCTTTGTAGCTTTCTTTTCTTTTTTAAAAACATACCATTGCACGTTTTTCTACCCTAACAATTTTGTCAAACAGACCTCCATATTGGCAAAACAGTAAATCAGATGTAATATATTGATGCAAGTGTACAACTTCCACGTTTATTTTACGTTTCATTTGCTCTAAATATAAAATATTTTTTTCTAATAATTCAAAGCCCCACTTATCAAACATTTCTATAAAGTCATCTATCATAGTACAAACCAAACGGGAACTTATATACACGTAAACCCTGCAGAATAACTTTCAAAGAAATACACTCTTTTAAATACATGATGTCCATGTCGATAGTTTTTAGTTAAACAATTTCTTTTCAAAAGAAAATATGGCATCTTTTAAAGAGTTGTATGAAAAATTATCGTCTTTTTTGTCATTACAAGCATTAGCATTGGTTAAAATATCAACATTGTCCTTAAAATTGTATGCTTTACACAATAAATTGTCAAAGTCAACGGATGTCTTTAAACCTTGTTTGGGTGAGCTAGTAAGTTTGTGATTACCATCGACTGTGTGTTTCTTGCTGGAATTACTTGCACCGTCTATAATATGGTTTTCCGTTGAACTGTTTTTGCTAAAATTTTTTTGTTTTGAAAAGTTATTTTTAGTACTGTAGAAAGAGCAGAGGTTGAGTTTGGTATGTTGTCTGTGCTTTCAATGGAAATAATTTGTACCTCGCTACCAAAATGCACTGAGCCATTCTTTTTGCATCCATCACCTAAGCCGTTGGAAACATTGGCTCTATGTCTTCCGCCTCTCCGAACCTCGTAGGATCCAATGTGTTGATCACAATGGACGTCCGCAGATGTTCTTCATGTTTCACTTTTGCGGTCATTACATTTGGGTAATCTGCTGGCAGGTTGCCCACAGTCGGCCTGATTAACAAAGTCTTTGGCCCTGCGTCGGTTGCTGTCCCTTCTTCCATGACGTTAGGTTGACTGGGGTATAAAACATGCAGCCGTCATTACCTCAGTCTTTCTTGCCATGCGGTGTCCGAAGCAGAAGCAGTTTGCAAGTGCCGGTCGGCCGACTCCTGAAATTTTCGTTTTCGAGTTTCAGAACCAAAGTCTTCAACTTAAAGCTAAGTACCCCGTTGGGGAAACTTTTTCTTGCTCCTTACCGATGTCAGTAAAAGTGAATAATTGCATTACTTGTGGAAAGCAAATACCTCATAAAGATTTTCATCTGTACTGTATTCCTTGCCTAGCCCCTGACCACGACGTACCTTGCTGTCAGTTTTGTGCTTTATTTAATCAGCGCACTATCCGTCATCAGTACATTTTTGCCTCTAAATATTTCAGTTCTCAGTTTAATTATCCTGAAATGACGTCAGTTAGCCATCCGACTGCCGGAATTTCGAAAAAACGCAAAGATAAAGACAGAGACAGGCCGTTGAGGTCCAAAACTGCCGACGACGCTTTTCCTAAGCCAGTCGCCAGTTCACCGGTACTCAGTGAGGCGCTTTCGCAGCCCCTGATACTCGCTACTTCTGACTCGCGTGCCTCTACTGAGACCCATTCGGAGTTCGATATGCTGTGAGATACTTCAACTATGGCACCAGCGGATGTCTCTACCTTGGATGGGTCCGAAGCCGCTGTGCAGGCACCGGCTTCTGAGGGTGTATTCAGGCCTACAGACTTGCATATCAAACCAACTCCACCTTCAATACTAAGGCCTAAATCTCGATCTATGTCGAAATAAATGATGCCCAGGCCACATGTTCAGGCCCCTATGCCTAAAAAACAAATGATCAAAATGGCTGAAGATCTAATTACTCTAATCAGGGGTAGTCACCCTCCCCTTCTAAGAGGCCTAGGCCTGTGCTTGACTATGAATCTTCTGATCAGGATTCTGTTTCTTCTGACTGTTCTAATGACCTGGATTTGTCCATACCAACTTATGAGGATTCTGATGCAGAGGATTCCATTCCCTCTGCTTCCCCCCCTAAGGATTTCTCTTTTGGTGAAACTTTAAATACCTTACGGGAGCATTTCCACTGGAAAGTCAGGAATTCACTAATTCAAAAAAGAGGCTTAGGGATTTTCTTCTTTTACCTCAGCCATAGGCCTTTGGCTGTACCTCCTGAACTAGACATTGTTGATGATGTGTTTTCGGAATCCAGTATGGCCCCTGATTCCCTGCCTCCAGCTCCTTGTAAACCAGACAGATACCACAGGGTTCCTGAGTCCCACAAGTTCCTTTTCAAAAATCCTGTTGCAAATCCTGAAACCATTTCTCAAGGGCCTAAGGGCATTAAGGCTTCTACTGCTAAAAATCCTACCCCTTCTGATAGAGACTCCAGGATGCTGGATAGATGGGGTAAAAAGGTTTATACTTCTGCAACCTTGGCTATCAGGGCTTTAAACTGCCAATTTCATATGTTAAAATATCAACAGCATATTATTAGACTGCTTAAAGAGAAAATTATGTTGATTTCTGACTGTGTGGAAAATAAAGATTTACAGGATTTATTGCATTCTGCTGAACACGTTGGAAAACATACTTTGCAGGGATACTCTTGCAGGGATGCTGTTACTGGGTCTGTGCTTAGAAGGAATGCTTGGCTTAAAGTGCGGTCTCTGCCTGATCATGTTAAAGCAAAATTGTTGGATGCTCCTTTAAATCAGGACCGTCTGTTTGGCAATAAGGCTGAAGAAGTTTTAAAAAAGATGGAAGATAAAGCTAAATCTATGCAAACTGTAAAAGATTTCTTACAAGTGCAACCTCCAAGATTTATTAGGCACTGGCCTACCAAGAATTGGTCCTTTCCAGCTCCTTCCAGATTCTCTCAAGCCAAATCCAGACACACCAGAAGCACCAGGTTTAAGTCCCAGGGGACTCTCAGACCTAAGCAATGGGGGGCCTCCACTGCCAAATCTGGAAATAACAAGACACCCCCCTATGGTAAATAGTCTCAATGACTTTCCTTTAAATTTACCAAGCACTTACCTTTTAGCCGCCCCTTTGGGGGGAAAGACTGCTTTTCATGCAAGAAACTGGGAACTCATAACCCAGGACAAATGGGTTTTAAATATAGTGCCCCAGGGATACAGATTTCATTTCCACACACTGCCAACACCAAATGGGTGGCCAGACCTGCCCCCAACTCAATGGGCAGAGGCTCAGAAACAAGTACTTTCCCTCTTAAACATGGGGGCTATCCAGAAGAGGAAAAGTGACAAGGTTTCTATTCCAGGCTTTTCCTGGGACCCAGAAAAGGCAAATCGTGGTGTCCAATTCTGGACCTGTCTGCTCTAAACACCTTTCTGGACATTCCAAAATTCAAGATGCTAACTCTTCACCAGTTACTTCCTATGCTAGGCAAAGATACCTGGTTGGCAACTCTAGATTTAAAAGAAGCTTACCTGCATGTCCCAATCAGGGAATCTTGAAGAAGATACCTACGCTTCAAAGCAGGCTATTTGCATTATCAGTTCTCTGCACTGCCCTTTGGCTTGTCTACTGCGCCCAGGGTATTCACAAAGTGCCTAGTTCCAGTAATTGCATTTTGCAGGCAAAGAAATATTCAAATATATCCATACCTGGACGATTGTCTAATTCAGGCAGAAAACCAGGCCATACTTCTAAATCATCTGGCATTTGTAAAAAGAGTTCTAACTTGTCTAGGGTACATCATAAACGAAAAGAAATCACAATTGGTACCCTCTCAACAGATTACATTCTTGGGTGCAAGCTTGAATACAACTGCCCAGATGACTTACCTCATGCCAGAAAAGCAAATTCATTTGGTAACTTACTTCAAACAAGTGGCCACAAAAATCCTGCTATCTGCAAGACAAATACTGCAAGCCTTGTGGTTCATGGCCTCCTGCATTCTTCTAATTCCATATGCAAGACTGCATATGAGGAAACTTCAGTGGTACTTAAAAAGTCAATGGAGTCAACATTGTCAAAGCCTGGAAACAATGATTCCTATCATATCTTGCCTACGCCTGGAGTTCCTGTGGTGGGCAGAGGCCTGCTGCCAAAACCTGGGACTGCCATTCACGCTACCCCCTGCTGCCCATACCCTAACTACAGATGCATCAGACTATGCATGGGAAGCTCACTTGGCAGGGAAGTGTATTCAGGGCAAATGGAACCCAAATCAAATGCACCTACATGTCAATCAAAAAGAAATGTTAGCTGTACAGAATGCTCTGACAGCCTTCAAGGACTACATTCTTCCAGGACAACTAATGGTAAAGATGGACAACACTATGGTTATGTAGTACATAAACAAGCAGGGGGGTACACATTCCTACCCCCTCTGCAGACTAGCCATGGCATTGTGGAACACGGCCTTGAGCTACCAAGTGCACCTACAAGCTCAATTCCTGCCAGGAAAATTAAATACACTGGCAGACGGACTAAGCAAAAATCTCATGGACCCACACGAGTGGAGACTGGAACCACAGGTTTTCAACATGTTGACAAGCAAATGGGGAGCTCATAGATCTATTTGCCTTCCCCCAGAACTACCAGTTGGGCAAATTTTGCACAAGGACTCCCCACAAAAAGCCTGGAAAGTGGATGCTCTGTCCTTCAGCTGGAAAAACCTATCAGTCTACGCCTTTCCCCCTCTGCCTCTACTCTGCAAAGTTCTGTTAAAAGTCAAACAGAACAAACCAAGAATGATTTTGATTGCTCCAGACTGGCCATGCCAACACTGGTAACCGCTCCTGCACAGTGTGTCACAAATATCTCCATGGCACCTGCCTCAGACACCTTTCTTACTGTCTCAGCAGGAGAACCAGATTCTGCACACTCAGCTCCAAACATTGAACCTTGCAGCTTGGCTAATCACTTAAATTCATCCTTAGCATCCCTCAGCAAACCTGTGATGGATGTCATCTTGGAGGCGAGAAGACCTAGTACTAGAAAATCTTATGCTGACAAATGGAAAAGATTTTGTGCTTGGAATCAATCTCAAGGAATGAGCACAGCAGCTCCCAATTTACCTCAGATTTTACAATACTTAATTGAGATGCTTTACAAGGGCCTGTCTTTTTCCTCCATTAAAATCCATGCCTCAGCCATTTCAGCTCATTATAACACAGAACCTCCCCTCTTCTCTCATCCTCTGCTCAAGCAGTACCTCAGAGGGGCCAAAAACTTGAGACCACCCAGGAGAGCTCCAACCCCTGCCTGGGACCTTAACTTTGTATTAGAGATACAAACTCTTACTCCTTTCGAGCCATCTGCTACTGCAGACTTAAAATTTCTTTCTTGGAAAACAGCTTTCCTTCTAGCATTTACTTCAGCTAGAAGGATATCTGAGTTACAGGCCGTTATGGCAGTGGAGCCTTTCATCATCTTTCATGCGGACAGGGTGTCACTCAGGACCAATCCATCCTTCATGCCCAAGGTGGTATCCAGTGTGGCTCTTAATCAGTCCATTCATTTGCCAACTTTTTTTCCCAATCCACAGAACAGAGGGGAATGGATTCTGCATTCATTGGATGTGCGCAGACAACTTGGACAGGACTAAAACTCGAAGAAAATCTGAACAACTGCTGGTAGCATTTGCTGCAGGGGCAGAGGGAAAGGCTATTTCAAAACAAACCATTTCTAAATGGATAAGCCATTGCATTCATTTCTGATATAAGCACCATGGAAAACCTATCCCCCAGCGGATCAGGGGGAATGTGTGGAAGGAAAAGGTGATTTTTCTGATAAGAATGGTTCTGCCTGGATTGGAGCAAGAGCAGAGCCTGGAGTTAAAAAGGAAGTCTTTTAGAGTATTTAAAGCATGAAAGTCACGAGTTAGTTCTGATGGCTAAAAGTAGTGCGTTCCAAGTTTTGGCCCTTGAGTAGGAGCAGGGGCTTTGCCCTGCACTTTTATTAAGTTTATGAATAGAGAGGAGGAGTTTTTCTCCTGATCAGAGAGATCTATTTGGATGGTAACTATTTTGAAGGGATCTTAAGGCTGGACAGGCTGACGGTTTATGTACAGTTTTATGCTTTGTAAATAGTACATAGGTTAGGTGATTAGGAAGTTGAGGCCACTTTAGAGTTTTTAAGTGGTAAACAGTGGTGTGTGAAGTGAAATGCATTTGTTGTGAATTTTACTATATAGTTGTAGCATATTTCAGTTTTTGTCTTAAGGGAAGTTTATAACTTGGTGAGAATCGGGGTTCAGTACGAGGCCAGGAGTAGAGTGCCAACAACGGTAGCTTCAGTAGCTGTGTTTAGGAAGTATTTTTACCTATAAGGCATTCCTAGTTTTTGGTGGTGTGTTTTTTGATGTCAGTGTAACTATGAAGATTGCATTTGAGTTTGTCATCTGTTATCATGCCTAGGAATTGTATATGGGATCTAACTTCAGTTTCTAGGTTACGTGAAAAGATTTTAAACTGGGTAATATTTTGGCAGTGTTTTTCAGTTGAATAGGAGTAGTCTAATATTATTAGGGTTTAAAAGGTTGGCATTGGTGATCCAAGTGTTAGTGGAGGAGAGCGCTTCTTGCATTATTTGTTGAAGATGTGACAGGCTTAGATGTGCATATTTAAGCATAGAATTTGTCAGCATATCGGATTAGTGAGACATGATAGTAGGCGGGTTATTGATGAAGATATTGAAAAGGAGGGGTCTGAGAATGGAACCTTGTAAACACCTGTAATATTGAGTAGAAGCCTTATAACTGGCAGATACACTGTAGACATAGTAAATAAATGTCTGAAACATGAATTGTGAGGTACTTGAATGAAGAAACACTAAAGTTAGTATTTCAGGAAGTGACAAGCAGGTCAGTGAAGTCTGTTACATACAAGCAGATTCCTTCTTGTTAGTAATAGCCACATCAGCAATGCAAAATCTGTTCATTTAATGATAGCCAAGGCACTTTTTTACAGCTACAGTTCAGTTAGCCAAGAGTATGCAAGTTGTTTTTCACATCTAGGAGGGAAGTAAGTTGATATGGGGCCAGAAAGGATGGAATAAGTGCAGAACAGTGCACAGGCTCTAACATACATTGTCAGCATGATTAAACCTAACTTTAGAATGGGTGCAGCTGTATCTGGGGCATCTGCCAGTATATGTTGGAGTAATTCTCCTTTTTTGGAAAATGCATATAGATGTTTGTTTGTTGTGTTAGAGGGTTGGGGGTTAATAATGAAAATGTGTACGTATATATGCATTTTTCTTCATTTTTGAATGCTTTTTATTGAAACAAAAAGTATTGGAAAATGTGACATGGGTCTTAACAGAAACAAGATGCAATTGCATATAATTTTGGTATGTCAGACAGTAATATATGCATGTACTTTGCAAGTTGGAAACGTATATTAAAAAAAACTGCCATATAGAATATGTGAAAGTAATAGTATCTTATCAGAATGACTGCCTTATCAGTCATATCGTGAAATGTGAAATTGCATTGTAGGTAAGAACAAAAATTAAAGGTTACTGAATTATGTTCAGAAATGTAGCTTACAAATGGCAAAGTTAATAGGAGACATGCTTGGAAATTAATATGTAAATTTGGCAAAGAAAGGATTCCAGAATGGTTGTTCAGCAGGGTATTGGGAACAAAGGGAAAGAGAGGTAACTGATTGCAGGAGGGGCTCAGATAGTGAAAGAGGAAGAGAAGAAAGACAACGGTAGAGTTATGCTAACAAGGGGTTATCTGTAAAGGAGGATCAGGATATACACCTTATATTTTGCTTAAAATTTAACTGTGGAGCTTTTCTCCCCGGGCCTCCGCAGAAAATGGACATGCATCCAGTTGGACTTTCCTGGTCAACAAATGTAAAATAAATAAATAAAATAAATTTATAGTCCACCAAAAAAACTACT
This sequence comes from Protopterus annectens, assembly GCF_019279795.1. Classification (NCBI taxonomy): domain Eukaryota; kingdom Metazoa; phylum Chordata; order Ceratodontiformes; family Protopteridae; genus Protopterus; species Protopterus annectens. The sequence goes on along the minus strand of NC_056733.1, from coordinate 863,004,767 downwards.
GATAAGGAGCTTAAAAGGATTATGGGAGAGGTAATTAGTTTCAAGCAGAGAATATTATTCATGAGTGGGGACTGGAACCTGATAGGCAGTAGTGAAGATATATCAGGGGGACCTCGAAGGGAAAGTGTAACAAAAGAGGGTAGATTTCTAAAGAAATATATGAGAATATTTGGAATGGATTCAAAACATGACATGACTTATTAGGAACCCAGACAAAATTTACATATTGTTCTCCAAGGTATAATAACTGGGCTAAATTGGACAGAAACTGTCTTTCACAGGACCATGGGTATTGAGTTGACAGTTTTGAAACACGTCTAATAACTGTTTCAGACCGTGCGCCAATAAAGACCAAGGTAAAGACACCATGTAACCATGTAAAAATAAGACTTTGGTGATTTCTTTCTTTTTCAATAGTTGCGAGGAAATATACAAATTCTTTCAGAAGGGATAGCTCTAAAGAGTGGGATAAAATGCAAATTAAATTTAAAAATATTGCAGACGTGATGGAGAAAGAGATATGGGAAAGAAGTAATAGGAGTTGTTTAGATGGCTTACCACCAGGTAAAGTATTGCAGACGAAGAAGAATCTTATGAAAAAAGAAGAGGAACAATTGAGTGCTAAAGGAAAAATAAGGTTGTATTTGGATAATTTCCATGTGTTGAGAAAGGTCACTGAAAACAAGTATTTTTAATGTTGACCTCAAAACACAAAAACTATTAGCTCAAAAACTTAAGTAACAGAAGATCGAAAGGGGTGTTGCCATGCTAAGGGAGCCTGTGACTAGAAAAATAACCAGAGACCCTATAGATATTTTGGAAATTCTATGAACATCTGAATAGAACAGAGGAATGAGGAAACCAAGAAAAGACACACATGGAAACATAAAAGGAAGACTTAATTTTTGCCAAGTTTAGAGGAAGATGAGGCTCAAAAATTAATAGCTAAGTTAGGAGAGTATGAGAGAAAAATGACATGCAATCAATCAGCAGGGAAGTCTCCGGAAACCAATGGTATTCCTCTGAAATTTTAAAAGTAAGGAAAGAAGAAGGTGATAGAGATCTTGAAGGTTTTGTTTAACAATATTGTAAAAGGAGGAAGAGCACCAGCACCTTGGAAGAAAGCTGTGGATGTCCTTCAAGGATGCATCTGCAGTCCTAACATATGGGTTGTCCTGCCTCAGGCAGCCCTTCGGTCGGCCGGATTCCAAAATCTGGGTCTGCCCTCGGCTGATGTCGCACTTCACCCGACGTTATAGCTGCTGTGAATTGGGTATAAAGGCATCAGCCGACGCCATTTTCCTCAGTCTTTCTTGCCGCTACAGCAGAAGCTGTTCGCAAGTGCCGGTCGGTCAGATCCAGAGATTTCTACTACCAAGACTTCTAAAAGCTAAGTACCCGTTGGGACTCTTTCTTGCCTCAGCCGATGTCAGAAAAAGTAAATAATTGTTTAACTTGTGGGAAACAAATACCTCATAAGGATTTCCACTCTTACTGCCTTCCTTGCTTAGGCCCAGACCACGACGTATCAGCTTGTCTAGCCTGTGCTTCCTTCAACCGACGGACACTTAGACGTCGGTCGGAGTTTGCGGAGGAGTTTTTTGGTCCCGCTTTTGCTTACAAAATGCCGTCGGAGACTCCGACTTCACAATTAGCTAAAAAGTGTAAGGAAAAGGACCGACACTCGCGGTCCATGGTTTCGGCCGAAACCACGGTTAAACCAACCGCGAGTGTCGCGGTTTCGGCTGAAACCGAGTCCTCGGTTCTTCCTTCGGCCGAAAGCATACCTCCGACAGCCGAGGCTTCACACAGCATGGCTGAATCTGCTACTGAAATTCCTCCTGTTGTAGCAGGCACCCAGGATTTATCAGATACTATTCCATTAGACATATCCACTCCTGCACGTGGAGCTGCTAGGCCCCCTGCATCTATGTCTATCAAGGCTTTTTCTAGGGCTAAAGCAGCTAAATCTGCTAAAGCCCCTCACAGGCCTACCTCTAGTTCCCAAATGCTCAGCCTGGCTGAGGATCTCATTTCTTTGATCAGGGGATCCCAACCTCACCCAGACAGGGCCTCTCAACCCCCTCCAGAGAAGAGGCCTAGAGCAGAGACCCCCGATCCAGTTTCTACTGACTACTCCTCGGATGAGTCAGAACACTCAAATCCTCCAGAAGGCCCTTATTCTCCATATGAGGATTCTGATGCAGAAGACTCCATTACTTCTGCCTCTCCTCCTGAGGAATTTTCTTTTGGGGAAACCTTACATGCTATGAGAGAGCAATTTCAATGGCAGGGCCAGGATTTTTCAGATTCAAGGAAAAGGCTAAGGACCTTTTTACATTTACCACAGCATAGGCCTTTAGCCATTCCGCCAGTACTAACAGTTGTGGATGATGCATTTAATGATGCCTGTACTGCTCCTGACTCTCTTCCCCCGGCCCCTGCTAAACCCGACAGATATTACAGGGTCCCGGACACACACTTTCACTTGTATAAGGCTCCTATTGCAGATCCTGAAACCATTTCACAGGGCCCCAAAGCTGTAGCAGCTGCCTCTGCCAAAACCCTCCCTCTGAAAGAGAATCTAGAGCATTAGAGATGGGGTAAAAAAGTGTATACTTCTGCTGCTCTTTCGGCTAGGGCCTTAAACTGTCAATTCCACATGATTCAGTATCAGGAATTTTTGTTAGACCAGCTAAATAAAAAACTGTCCTCTCCTGAACCGATAGACCGTAAGTCCCTTCAGGATTTGGTACATAACACTCAGCAGGTCAGTAATCATTCCTTAAAATGCGGCTATGATGCACTGGAGGCTTCCTTTAGATCAGCTATGACTGGAACAGTGATCAGAAGGCATGCATGGCTAAAAGAGCAATCCTTACCAGACCATGTAAAGTCAAAGCTCCTAGATGCTCCCATGGAGAAACAAAGTTTGTTTGGCTCCCCTGCACAGCAAGTGCTAAAGAAGGTGGAAGAAAAAGCAAAATCTGTCCAAACAGTCAAGGATTTCTTACAGGTCCAACCTCCGAGGTTTAGTAGAAATTGGCCTTCGAAGTCATGGTCCTTTCCAGACACCTCCAGAGCACAGAGAGGCAGAAATAGGTGCCCAAGAGGCAGATGTCAATCCAGAGGTGCCTACAGGGGACGTCAGTGGCAGCCTAACAACCAGAGAAGTACTGCCACAGATCCAGCTACTACCATTTCCACAGGACAGACACAATGACTTGGCTCTGATACCGCCTACCAGGGAACAACTGGAAGCACCCTTAGGCGGAAAGCTAGCCTTATTTTCCGTAAACTGGCATTGCATTACAGGAGACAAATGGATTTTATAGACAATAGACAAAGGCTACAGGTTTCACTTCCACACTCTACCAAAAAAGAGAGGAATGCCAAACCTTCCACCAAACCAAAAAACAAACACTCTACAACAAATCAACCACTTACTAAGGATGAGAGCTATAGAAAAGGTACCAACTATGGAACAAGGACAAGGATTTTACTCCAGACTTTTCCTGGTACCAAGAAAAGAAAACCAATGGAGGCCTATTCTCGACCTGTCTGCTCTGAACACATATCTCATTGTTCCAAAATTCAAAATGCTGACCCTACAGCAGCTTCTTCCCATGCTGGGCAAGGAGTCTTGCCTGGTGACTCTAGATCTCAAGGAGGCATAACTGCACGTCCCTATCCGACCAGATTGCAGAAGATACCTCAGATTTCTTGCAGGATCAGAGCATTATCAATTCTCAGCATTGCCCTTTGGCTTATCTACTGCGCCCAGAGTATTCACGAAATGCCTGGCATCAGTAATTGCTCATTGCAGGCTTCAGGGAATTCAGATTTATCCATACCTGGACGACTGCCTAATACAAGCGGACAACAAGACCAAATTAACACAAGATTTGGAAAAGGTTATACAACTACTGCAAGCCCTGGGATACACAGTCAACATGAAAAAGTCAAGGCTGGTACCATCCCAAAGGATAACATTCTTGGGTGCAGAAATGGACACTTCAAATCAGATGGCATTTCTCACAGCAGAAAAGCAAAAGCAACTACCACTCTATTTCAGGACATTAACAACACAGAACCAGCTTACAGCAAGGAAAGTCCTGCAAGCCCTGGGGTACATGGCATCCTGCATAATATTGATTCCACATGCCAGGCTGCATATGAGGAAGTTGCAATGGTACCTAAGGAATATATGGTCTCAACACAAGCACAGCCTAGAAGCCCAGATTCCAATAATCCCATGCCTGAAGCAAGAATTCCTGTGGTGGGCTCAGGCCTGTCAGTTGAACAGAGGGCTGCCTTTCCACAAACCTCACCCAAGCCAGACTATCACCACGGACGCCTCGGACCTAGGCTGGGGGGCACACATGGTGGACAAGTGTATACAAGGCCTATGGACACAAGACCAGCTGAACCTACACATAAATCAAAAAGAGATGCTGGCAGTGAAACAGGCAATTCAGACATTCAGACCGTTTCTTCAACAGGGTCATTTGCAGATAAGGACGGACAACACCACAGTCATGTGGTATATCAACAAACAAGGAGGGACACACTCATATCCTCTATGCTGGATGGCAATGGACCTGTGGAATGTAACCCTGAACCTCAACATTCAGCTCCAGGCCATTTTTGTGCCAGGAAAAGAAAATATACTAGCAGGCACCTTAAGCAGAACTACCACGGATGCCCACGAATGGATGCTGCATCCAGACATCTTCAAATCCATTACAAAGAAATGGGGACTACCAGAAATAGACCTGTTTGCATCCCCACACAACCACCAATTGAAATTCTGCACAAGGGCATACCACCCACTTGCTTGGAAGGTGGACTCCCTCTCCTTCAGTTGGGAAAACCTGACAGCATATGCATTCCCACCTCTTCCTTTGATGCACAAAGTGCTACTGAAGATCAAAGAAGATCGCCCAAGGATCATCCTGATAGCTCCAGACTGGCCGAGGCAGCATTGGTACCCGCTACTGAGAAGTATGTCTCGGACACACGCATGGCTTCTACCTCTAGTTGCTTTACTGCTAACACAGAACAACTTCAAGATCCTACATCCAAACTTGAAAACACTGCAACTAGCTGCTTGGAATATTACATAAAACAAAATAACCCAGATTTATCCCAGAGGGTTAAAGACATTATCCTGGAGGCTCGCAGACCCTCCACAAGGAAGACTTATTCAGCCAAATGGAAAAGATACCTCATTTGGAGTGCAGCAAAAGGAGAAAATGTATCAGTAGCAAACATAGCTAACATCCTGGAATATTTAGCAGATCTTTTCCACAATGGCCTGTCTTACTCCTCCATTAAGATTCATGCATCAGCAATTTTAGCAGAATACAACATGGATCCTCCAGTCTTCTCTCATCCTCTACTCAGGCAGTTTCTGAGAGGAATTAAAAATGTAAAGCCTCCAAGGAAGCCACCTTTGCCTACATGGGACCTTAACTTTGTGCTGGAAAAGTTAACACTTCCTTCCTTCGAGCCAGCAGCAACAGCAGAATTACAGTTCTTATCTTGGAAAACTGCTTTCCTGCTTGCAATCACTTCAGCAAGAAGGGTTTCTGAATTACAGGCATTAATGGCAATACAGCCCTTCCTTATCTTCCATCAGGATAGAGTGTCCTTGAGAACTAACCCTACTTTTATGCCAAAGGTGGTCTCCAGGGTATCATTGAACCAAGCAATCCACCTACCAACATTCTTCCCCAACCCACAGAACAGGGGGGAAAGGCTACTACATACCTTGGATGTGCACAGGCAATTGTGCTACTATCTGGACAGAACCAAGAACAATAGAAAAACTGACCAGCTTCTGGTAGCATATGCAACAGGAATGGAAGGAAAAGCAATTTCAAAACAAACAATCTCAAAATGGATAGGAAATTGCATTAGATTTTGTTACTCTTTTCATGGAAAGACAACTCCAGAAAACATCAGGCCTCACTCCACAAGAGCTACAGCCACTACTACAGCTTTCTTACGAGGAGTGGCTACCAAAGACATTTTAGAGGCTGCTACTTGGAGCTCCGTGCATACATTTGCCAAGCATTATAATCTACCTTTATACTCCAGATCCTGAGCAGGTTTTGCAACTGCTGTTTTACAAGGGATCTTAACTACACCATAATTATCTTAGTGCCTCCTCCCCCAGTTTGGCTATGTTATTCTACCCATATGTTAGGACTGCAGATGCATCCTTGAAGGACATAGTACAGTTTTGTACCTACCATAAATGTAGATGTCCGAGAGGTATGCATCTGCAGTCAGGATTACCCACCCTCCTTCCCCTCTGTGGTACTCCTAGGGTATTTGCCCATCTTATAGCTAGCTGGGGGAATCTATTATGGTGTATTTGTTTGTATATATGTATATACATGTTTATTTTTGTTTGCTCTCTACTGTTTGGAATCATTTGCATTTATCCAAATTTAGCCTTCCTAGAGGGCACCTGGCATCTGGGGCAAGAAACACTGAGGAAATTGGCGTCGGCTGATGCCTTTATACCCAATTCACAGCAGCTATGACGTCGGGTGAAGTGCGACATCAGCCGAGGCCAGACCCAGACTTTGGAATCCGGCCGACCGAAGGGCTGCCTGAGGCAGGACAACCCATATGTTAGGACTGCAGATGCATACCTCTCGGACATCTACATTTATGGTAGGTACAAAACTGTACTTTCATGCACTACCCCTAGAGGACAAAGACCCTTTAAACCCAACGTCATATAGACTAGTTTCATTTTTTGAACCATGGCTAGCCACCTAGCGCACTGGGCATTGGATCTTGATGATGGTTATTCATGATGTAACACTCCAACTCCATGTGCAAAAATGAGGGAAAATGATGTTATGGATGGATGGATAATAAAGCATTTATGTCTATACTAGCTAAGAAAATGGCTAAGATGTTTCTAAAATAGACAGATATGGATCAATGTGGTTTTGTCAAGAACAGACAAATATTTGACAACATTAACTGAAAGATGACGATCCAAATGGAAGCAAAGTGCAAAATTACCCTGTTGTTGGAGAGTGTGGATGCAGAGAGGGCATTCGATAGAATTTGGATTTCATGAGTATGGCAATGGCAGCGTTTGCTTTCCCTGATAAAATAATGAGGTTAATTAGGAAGGTGTATGAAGGGTCAGTGGCAAGAATCAAGGTGCAAGAGTTTTTCCTCGACACGTTGGGTTTGAAAAGAAGAACCAGGCAGGGGTGTCCTGTTTCTCCTTTGTTTGTCTTATATTTAGAGCCACTGGCAAAAAAAAGAGAGACTCACAAATTCAAGGGTGTAATTGATGGACACAAAAACATTTAGACTCATTTGCAGATGCTATTATTTTGTATCTGATAAATCCAAAAAAATGATATTTCAGTGTTGTGGAACATTTTGAGACAGTTTCACATTTTTTCAAGATATAAAATAAATGATCATATGAGAATACTAGGCTAGCAACCTTAAAGGGCCTTTTTAAGGCTAGCCATGCTTCCAATAAAAATGAAAAAAGTATTGGTCCTGTAAGTTATGTTAGCATATAAACCTTGACACGAGTAGTCAAGCATTTATAGTATAATTCTAACAGAGACATTAGTGCCAGACCAGAGGTAAATTTGTAGTTCCCCAGCCACTGATCTACATTTCACTTGAATAAGTGCAGAAAGAACCTTGCTTCACATGGACAGGAAGCCTGTCCCAGAGAAGGGGTAGCCACTGAAACACATACCTCTCCCTCCAGCATATCTTGTTTATGTTGCACATTAGGTTTAGGTCCCTGGATCAGGTGTTTCTAGTGGTGTTTATTTTGCTAATATGCAATAGATCCTTTAAGGCTGGATCAGAGGATGTTTTGCAGGCCAGGCATAGATCACTTCTCAGTAGCTTGCAGGAGACATAGTATAAGGGCAGTGCTTTGAGGCGGCCCATGCAGGACTTGTTTCTTCTATAACATGTAGTCTTTTTGTGATGAACTCTGTGATCACTTCAGTGGTTGCATATGCCTGCTTAGATTTACTCTGAATTCTATGATTAGCTTTATAAGGGTAAACTGCAAGGGAACAATGAATTTGATTATAAAGTGTTGTCTAACTAGGGGTTTAGTTCACTTGTGGTAGAAGTGCATTTTGCAGCAATCTTTTTGTGTGTGTTTTTACATTAAGAAGAATGAAATTGGCCATCTAGTGGAAGTTAGGTGATGGCTTGGTTACTGTCACTACCCATAAGTTGGGAAATGCATAAAAGGGCTCTGAGTGAAGTTGTTTTATTGGCCAGAGGGCTTATTGGTCAGTTTACTGTGCTTTCAGTGCCTGTATAAATTCAGAGCATTTGAGCAGCTCTGAGCTAATTTCCACAGAGCTAAGCAACAGTTGTCATCCTCACCTGTATTCCTGAAGTGATTTTCTTGCATCCAGTGCATCCAAGTAAAGCTAAGTACTTCTGATTCAAAAATTGCACTTCCTTAAGATATTTAAACTAATTGCTGCTGATTGCTTAAGTTATTTGTTGCATTGAACTGTAATGTAAACTAAAAAGTGCATTTCCTCTCACTCTTCTTTCTGTTGGATTGTTTGCCCTGAAATCACTTATTAAGTGTTGTCTAGCTTAGTTGTTTTAGTTTATTTGTAGTAGCATTGCACTTCTAGCAAACATTTTTGTATGTTTTCACAGTAGGAAGATGGATTTTTCATCTAGTGGCAGTAGGTGGTATCCTGGTCTATCTGAGTTGGGAAGCACATAGAAAGTCTCCGTGTGTAGTTGCTTTATTAGCCAGAAGATCTTAGTCATTTTATTTTGTCTTCAGTGCCTGTATAAATTTGTCATGTTTGAGCGGAGCTGCTCATCACACAGCAGCAGTTAGCAGTGCCCTGTGTAGATGCAACCATCCAGAAAATACAATTTTCCCTTTAAAGTACCTTTGAAACTGTACCGAAGCAACTACTTTCCACACTAAAGAGCACAGAGAAACGAGTTTGCCCATTGAGAAGCACTGTCCTTAAATTTAGCATTATATAGCCTAGACTAGTCACTAATACCAAACACACCCTTGGTTGCCCTCTAGTAACCCTTCATGCACCGCAACCTTGTAGCTTACCTAATAAAGGACCTCAGCGTCAAGAATATGCACTTTCCCAATCTCTCAGCAGCCATTTTGGTAGATATGGATATCCTGAGACAATGTATCATTTTTCTTACGTTCAACAACAACCATTTTATCCTTAAAGAAACAGATGCAGTATGCAAGAGATGTCTATACACAATGTCACTAGAAACAAACTTTCACATACAAGCACACACAGTAACTGTCAGAAACGCACATACTACATGTCCCCCCAGTAGTACACACCTCACACATACACCAGCTTATTCTGAGGCACTTAAATGTAATCTTCACAGACCCCAAAGACATTCCACATACAAAAATCATCCCCATGAATTCATTAAGTGCTCAGCAGAGGCAACACCTGATACTTCATGTACAGCCACACCCAGTGGACCCTCCACTACAAAACCTATAAGACCAGCCAACTCACTAAACAGTACTCTAGTCATAGTGCCCCACTCTAAACAGTAATCTAGTCATAGTGCCCCACTCATCAGACTGAACAAAGAGAAATAGTGGCCAGGTGTCTATCAGGAGCCTGAATCCAGAATGTTATGCACACACTCACGTCATTGCACCACAGTTACCAGTATGATTCAGTCCTAGTCCATGTAGGTGTAAATAACCTGAGATGTACCTCCCTACACTATATGAAGTGAGACATTATGGAGTTCTCTGACTGTGTGCCTCTGGCTGGTATGTGCCTAGCACTGAACAGCATTTTACCTTCACCAAGGATGATGCCACACATGGGACACATATAGATAGATAGATAGTAACCTGGCCTTCAACCAACGTGTATAAGGTAGCAAGAAAATCATTCTATATAGCTTAACCTAAGTAAGGGTATGGCATCTAGGTCCAGGAAATATTCTTCATCAGACCCATCATTGAATGTAACTCCATCTTTATGTACCTGACAAGGCATATGGCAACAACTGGAACGTTTGCAAATGTTTATTAATTTATATATATATATATATATATATATATATATATATATATATGTATATACACACACACACACACACACATATATATATATATATATATATATATATATATATATATATATATATGTACACACACACACACACACACACACACACATATATATGTATATATATAATGTTTATTTATTTATTTGACATTTGTGGTTCAACTGAGCCAAAATTAGCCCATTTTCAGTGGAGACCTGAGGAGAAAAGCTCCAGAACATAAACATAATTATAATAACACAAGATAAAACAGAAGAATATTTATAAATACATTTGGGAACATAAACAATATAATACTGATACTTGTAAACACAGTAAGAGAAACATACATAATAACAGAAATGTTACATGGAATAAAAATATAAATTTTCTATGAGTGTGTTTTTTTTTCATACAAGAAAGCTAGGAAGAAAAAGTGTAGTATTAGTGTAGTATTAGTAAAGACATATCAGACAAGAAAATAGTAAAGTGAGGTTTAATTTAGTAGAAAGAAGATAAAGCGGGGCATAGTATTTGTGTTGGTATTTGTATTTGTTTTCTGAGGTAGGTAGAGCCCTGATCTCAATGGACCTTTTTCACACTCGGCCTGTGTCTGGTTAAGTGACATGCTCAGAGTCACACAGATAGGCAGTGTAGGCTATGGGAATCAAACCTTGCACCACTGGTCCACAGGAAACAGCTTGTTAACAGTTCCTTAATCCTGTATACCAAGTACCAGACAAAAGAGAGTTTCCTCACAATAGGGTACAAATGCAATGTCCTGTGCGAATCACCTAAAAGCCCTATCTCTATACACAGACTCCTGAGAAGTGATCTTTGCCTGGCGTACAAGGTATCTATGCCTAGTATATAAGGGATCCTTGGATCCCGCTCTAATAGACCTTCTGCACAGATGCAAAATGAACAGAATCAGAATTACTAGGTCTAGGCGGAGCCTAGATGACCAACTGAGAGCAGTGAATTTTGAGAGCTCCATAAACTAATATAATAATATAGGAAAATGTTATTATTTTCAAGTTTAAAAATATCAGAAACCTATAGATAAACTACTAAACTACATAAATATCAATTTTGATGGAGATGTGCAAAAATTTTCCTGTCAAGTAACTTGGAGATATATTCAATCACTGAATATGAACAACTCAAGGAATTCTCATCCAGATGCTGCTTTGAAAAAAGAACTGCAATTGATGACATCTACCTTACAGGGACTATCTTTGAAGATGGATGGCTTTAGAAATGACTTGGAAAACCTCAAATTAAATTCTCAAAAACTGACTGATACTCTTAAGGAACTATTACAGCAACAACATACAAAAATAACAAATATAGAGACTTCTGTAAATGACATTGAAGGGATACTCAGAGGAAGGGCTCCAAAAAGAATTTCTGCTTAAACAGAATACATGGTTGCTTAACAAAATAGATTACTTAGAAAACAGGGAAAGGAGAAACAGCATAAGGATCTTATGTCTGCCTGAAAACACTGAAGGAGAAGACATTTCATTCTTAGCAACCTGGATTCCTGAATTTTTAGACTTGAAAGGGGCTTTCATTTGGAATTGAAAGGGTGCATAGAGCACTGAGGAAACCTGCTTCTAACTCAACAAATACTCCACCTAGATTCATAGTTTTAAACTTTCTTTCATTTCTGGACAAGGAACTAATATTAAAATCTGCTTGGAGAAAATCACCCTTAAAATACAATCAAAGCCTGATAAGGTTTGACAATGATCACTCTTCCAGAATACTAGAACAAAGGAAAAAAGTCTGGCCAATAATAAAACTGTTAAAACAAAACAACATTAAAACACAGCTGGCCTTTCCAGCCAAGATAAAAATACTTTTTGCCAATGAGATGAGAACCTTTAATGACTTAGAAGAAGCCATTATATTAATCAAAAACAACAACATAGTGTCTATCCCAGAAGAAATGGAATGGATGGCCCCTACTCTTAAAAGAATAAAAGAAACAAATTTTTGGACTAATGCTAGAAAGAAGAAACAAAAAAAAAAAAAATGATTCCAAGATAGCTATCCCAAAAAATAGCTCTTACAACTACATCTCTCAACGTATCAACTGATATGGTACATCACTTGTCATCTGTTTTTATTTAAAAAAAAAGGAGAGTTTATTAAACAACCGAGAAACAGTAATGATTTATTCAGAATGTTCAGAGTCCAATAATTCTTTACAAACAGAAAAGTCAAGATGGGTAACTGTTTACATTATATGTAAGCCAAACAAAGCAACATATAATACAAACATAGAAGTTTCTAATCCCCTACTTGAACTCACTTAATACTTATCTTCATTTTTCATTGATTTTACTTATAATTTAAGTAATTAACTAATTCAACAAGGTACCATTCATCAGAGTTCAGACTCAAATGTAACAAATTAACATCATATATAGTTCAGACCCAAATGTAACAAATTAACGTCATATATAATAGCAGTAACAGGAGAGTGTTTTGAAAAAAAAAATGCCATCACAGAGACTAATGCCTTCTTCAGTTAAAGTATGAGTTAGAAATGTCATGTATATCCTGGTTAAATAATAGTAGCAAGCTCTTGGTGCAAATGTCATCATTATTCTGTCTAAATATAGTTAATATCAATTATCGCAGGTATCACAGCTATGAGTGCTGTTTGATCAATCCTGATATGGTGTGCGTGGATGCAGCCGTGTCTGGCAGCTAGTACAAATGTAATTAGTATTCTGTCTAAACATAGTTAATATCAATTATGGCAGGTATCATAGCTTTGAGTGCTGTTTGATTAAGCCTGACATGGTGTGCATGGATGCAGCTGTTGTAAGTTGTCAATTTTTGTCTTCAGGAAGCTGTGGGTTGTGGCTTGTGATTGAGGTTTACTGATGCTTCTGTATTAGGAAGAGACATTTGGTGTTTTAGCCTGGATCCAGGGGAAGGGGGTGGATAAATCTGTGAGTTGGGATATTTTGGCAGAGAATAGTTTGTTTATACATCTGCTGAGTGAGAGGTGGGAAGGCTGGAAGAATGTGTTATCTCTTGTTGTGACAGCTTGTTGGGAAGTTTTTTTTTTCTGTTTGCTCTCCGTTTTTTTCCTGGCTGCTGCTTCGCTGAAAGGGATGGAATTTATACTTGAAGTTGCAGTGAAGTGAAGCTTTGCTTCAGGTGCATCGCGAGCCTCTGGTATGCAGTACACAGACACACTAACAGAAGCAGATGCTCCCAGGTTGCTATGGTAACAGAGACAGAGTGACGATAATGCTTAATGGCCCTGAGGAGCCTCCGAGATGATTCTCGGCAATGAAGTTTTTGGTTTTAAAAAATATATAATAAAAGGGCAGTTTAAAACCACATGTACACATATTGACAGTCTCCCAACACTTCATTTAGCTCATTAAGTTGATTCTTGATAAAAAAAAATAAATAATAAGTACAATTTTATATTTAAAATGTATTTTGGTCCAAACACATTAAGGACTTGCATAAGAATGGAAGTCTGAGTTATTGTGAAAGACTAAGAGCACTTGGCCTTATGCAGTACCTTTGCAGTGATCTGGGAGGTGAGCTTGCCCAGACGTATTGCGCATATGGGGATAGCTGATTCTAGGGGTGTTTGGAGTTGCCGGGAAGTGCTAGAGAGTCATCAGATTTCCTTTGTGGAAATATCTGTGGGAATGGAAGGTGTGTTGAGTGGTTCACTGGTAAAGTGGACACTGCATGGAATAGGCTGATAAAATGGAACAGGACAGATATTGGTTTGGATATTTTAAGAACAGCCTGGAAACACACCACATGAACTAGTGAATGGTGTTCTGGCAAAACTGGATTGGCATTGTTGCCCATGCTTGAAGTACTGATATGTGTGCATGTAAGGATGGAAATATGCTTATAACAAATAAGAAACTAGAAGGGTCTCATAAATTAAAGTCTATGGACTGTATAAACATGCTTGGAAGGAGCTAATAATAAGAATAAACATTACAGCTTGTGGTCTCTCAAATAACTAAGCAACAGCCAAAAACACACACACACGCGCACACACACACACACACACACACACACACAGAATAGTTATGTAATGTATGATTTTAGTAAATCTAGACATAAAATATATAATCGTCATATAAGATGAAGCAGTCTGCTGAATTTAGATATTAAAGACAGGATTTAATAACATGGGCTTGTGTATAATAATGCTACTGTCTTAACTTGTCATAAATGTTTTATACATGACATCATACTGACAAAGTTCTTCAAAGGAAACAATAGAAGCCTGAACTAGGAGTGTCATAGAATGTAACAATCACATTCTGAACAAATAGTATTAAATTGACAATAATCACTCATTTAAAACCTTTGCTGATTGTACAAAATAGAATGTTACCATTTAAATATAAAAACTTTTAGTATATGCTGTAAAATGGCAATTTATGAATATGTAAAGGGAACTCGTAATCAGTAACCACAATAAGTGAATTTGTTGTTTTTAACCTATAATTTCACTTATTTCATAATATGAAATGACAGGTATGAAAATTCTTATGTGTGGGAAATGGGGGAAAGAGGGATGCACTGATAATTAAATGCACTAACTTCCATCAATGTTCACATAAAACAAACTTGATGCTTTAAGTAAGTTCGCAACAAAGTGATTACTTAAATGCCAGCAAACAATGAAATATAACTTCTGATATATCCAGTAAAATACATTGTATTATAAACATTAGGTATAAATATTACCATCTATTTATATTAAGTAATAAATTTTGAAAGACTTCATCAATAAGGGTAAATATGTTAAATAACTGTGTGGTATAATCTTTTACTGAGGTTTTATATATGATACATCCTACTTTACTATGATTGAATTGCTTGTCATCTATCATTCATGTAAATATTAATTGCTTATACAATCAGTAGGCATTTATATTGTATTGTATCTGTCTAATCTACAATAGTACTATATCTGTTCAAAGTAATATAAATATTGCTTATTCCTATTACAAATATTCTCCATATGATAATTCAATATACGGAGCTCAGATGTTCTGGATTGTCAAGGTATGAGTGATAATCTGACAGACTTAGGTTTATCCATCAGATTAGGAATGATTTTCATTCCATGGCTAGTGCGGATCATAGTTTTGTTAACATTTATTAATTTAAATTTATTTCACAAAAACATTTTTATTATGCCTGACCAAAACATTACTTTATTGGTAAACACTCAAAGTATAAAACTGATAATTTCCTTTAAAAGCTCAAACATATACTTTAGAAAATGTTTAATAGTCACAATAAATCAAAAAATACATAGCTAAATAACCTAAGATGGATTTAATTTTATTATCTTTAAATACCAATGGCTTAAACAATCCTAGCAAGAGATCAAATCTACTGAAATATTTAAAACTGAACAAAGCACATATTGTCTTCCTTCAAGAAACTCATTTCAAAACAAATGACAATTACAAATGGAATCCTAAGGAATATATGATATTGGCGTAATTCACTTATAAGACAAAGACAAAAGGGGTAACAATTTTATGGAAAACAAATGTGATTAACCCAGAAATCATAAGTATGAAGATAAAGAAGGCCTTATGGCATTAGTAATAGTTAAATATAATGGAATATGCAAAAATGTAAAAAGGCAGCCCCACAGAGCAAATGTTCCCTTGGTATGGAAGGTAAAAATAAAGAATAAAATAAAGTGCATCCACAGGAACAACACACAGCCAAACTTTAAGTGCTCTGATATTGAACAGTCTTGTAATCTCCCAAGAAACGCTATTGAACACGATACAAATTAACTCAAAGTGCTTTTAATCAAAGAACTCGGTAAGCGCTTTCACCATATAGGCTTCATCAGACCGTGTAGTTACAACTAGATACAAAAACTTAAATGAAAAGTATCATAGCCAATTCATGCATCTTAAATGAAAAGCTATGATTTTGTTTTTACTTTTCATTTAAGATGCATGAATTGGCTATGATGTTTTTTATATGTATTACAAGTTTTTATATGTATTAGATCTTTTTCTTTATTATTTTTTATTTTTCATATTATTTTATTTCATTTTGGCTTCATTGAATAGTCGGAATGTATGCTTATTTTATTACTTGTCACAGTATGAATTTGAAGAGCAGCACTTGATTTTACAAGTGTATAGGAAATGATGTCACTTTTCTACCAATTAAGCAATTATGTGATTTAGTATTTAAGTTTTTGTATCTAGTTGTAACTACATGGTCTGATGAAGCCTATATGGTGAAAGTGCTTACCAAGTTCTTTGATTAAAAGCACTTTGAGTTAATTTGTATTGTGTTCAATAGCGTTTCTTGGGAGATTACAAGACTGTTCAATATCAGAGCACTTAAAGTTCCGGCTGTGTGTTGTTCCTGTGGATGCATTTTATTCTATTATTTGATAATAGAATATGGACCTTAGCCAATCTATACTGGTTCCCAGACACTGGAACAGGAACTGTTAAAAGCACATGGATTTCATTTCCAGTAATTATAAAGGCAACTTAACATTAGGAGGAGATTTTAACTGTATATTTGATATTTCTGAAACTACAAATAAAAGACAGCTGTGCACATCTGCTGTATCAAAAGCTTTAAACAAGTGGGTAGAATCATTTCATCTTGTAGATACTTTTACATTTAAAGAAGATACATCTTTGTTGTTTTCCCATCAAGATCACAGATTTGGTACCCAAACTAGACTAGATAAAATATTTGCTGCCCATGTCTTACACTCTAAAATCATTAATTTCTCAATCACTCCCTGCCCCTTTTCAGACCACAATTCATTGATACTAAAACTTCAAAATGAGTACAAACCATTAATCTTTAACTCCAGAATTCCAGCATATATAACTAAAATTAAAGAGTTCAAACCCTGGTTATTATATGAATTACAGTTCTTCTTAGATATTAATTACACCACAGAGATAAATAAAATAATGATATGGGAATCATTAAAAGCTTATATATATGTTAAAACCCTAACTTGGTATAAAAAACATCAGAAAATGGGATTATGAATTATTAGATATACAATCCAAACTTTTGTCAGTAAAAGCTGAAAAAAATCTAAATCATTTGGAGATGAAGAAGAAAGTAGAAGTATTAAACAATAACTACAACCATACACATAAAACTAGTTTAGCTTTAGAAAAACTAAACATTAATACTTTGGCACTTCTCCAAATATCTACATAATTTATCCACAAGAATCAAAATACATTCAAAAGCTAATAACATTAAAAGTATTTTCCATGAAAAGAAAGGAAAAAATGTCTCCAATATAGTTGACATTCTTGATGCCTATAGAAATCACTCTATGGAACATTTCCAAAAAGAAAATATACACATCGATCAATTAAATCTAGGTGAAAAATGTTCTAATATAAAAAAATACCAGAAAATTTAAAACTAGATCTGCAAGCACCCATATCCTACAAAGAAATTACAGATACAATAAAAGAGGGCAAAAATAATAAAGCTCCAGATATAGATGGCATAATTATGGAAATATATAAACTTTTTCTTTGAAAGATACTATCCCTCTTCCATAAAACTCTATTAGAAATTCAGTCACAAGCTTTAATACCACCCTCTTGGAGATATTCCTTAATCACACCAATCCTAAAGGAAAACAAATCCACAAACCTCTGTACCTCATATAGACCTATATCATTATTAAATAATGACTGTAAGTTATTTATGACAATATTAAATAACAGAATGAAAATACCACTATCCAAAACAATAACTAATGATCAAACCGGCTTTATATATCATAGACACACATGGCCATATTAAAAGGATAATTTCTCTTATAAATTGTTAATAAAGAAAATAAACACTAATAATTGGCTTAGATATAGCGAAAGCCTTTGATTCCCTAAACTGAGACTATTTATTCAAAATCCTATTACTTTTTGAATTTTCTGCATCCTTTGTTCATCTCCTAAAGAATATATATATATATATATATATATATATATATATATATATATATATATATATATATATATATATATATATATATATATATATATATATATATATATATATATATATATATATATATATATATATATATATATATACACAAATAATTTAAAGTATGTCAAATTAGGTCCTTTTACCTCTGAATCTATATATATAACAAAGGGCACTAAACAAGGATGTCCCATGTCACCAATTCTATTTGCTGTGGCTATTGAAATATTGGCAGATTTAATTTGTAACCATATAAAAATCAAAGGAATAGATGTTTATGAACAATGCAATTCTAAAGTAATGCTATTTGCTGATGACATATTACTAACATTAATATAAAAGAGACATTTGAAGAATTAGATGTATTAATTGACAGATTTCGCATGACTTCAGGACTCCATTTCAATAAATCAAAATCAAAATTTTTATTTTTAAATTAAAAAAAAAAGAATGCAGACTTAAGGGGGAATCACATCACAGGGAAACAAATATCTACCTTAAAATATATAGGAATTGAGTTATGCAAGGATAATAATGAACTAGTCTCAAAAAACTACAATAATATCATTAGTACAATTAAAATCTCTGAGGAAAAATGGAACAAAATAATATTAATATTTGAAGATAGACTACAGTTAATAAAAAAGGTTTTACTACCCAATATCCTGTATATAGCCTTGGCAATACAACTGTTACCAGAAAGGTATATACTTAAAGAAATAAACTCATGCCTAATAACATTTTTATGGTTTCCCAAAAGAAACAGAATAGCTTTAATACATCACATCAGACCATGGAAACAGAGAGGAATAAACTTTCCTGATATAGAAACATATATAAAAGCATCAATATCTAAAACAATTTCAGATTGGATAAGTCCAAATTACTCTGCAAATCGGAAAGAATTACTAACTGTAATATCAATAAATGAATTTGATTTACAAAAAAAATTCAGCTAGAAGATAAAATAATTTGCCATGGCACATATGTATTGGTATGCAATATAACATAACTAAACCCACTAAAACTTGTATGATTATTACATTGACTCATTTAGGAAAATTATTAATGCAAATATAGATTTAAAAATCTGGTTTGATCTTTTAGCACCATTTATTGTCACAAAGAACTTTCCACATAAATATATAGAGAAATTATTAATTCCTGAGAACAGAAAGGATTTGTTTGTTGGCTCCAATGTGTCAAAGAACTAAAAGTTTTATATATGCAAGTAATAAAAACAACATAGAAAATTCCACAACGGGACTGGCTAACTTTACAGAGTATTCTGTCATATTCACAATATTTAAGTAGAATAATTAACAATTCTTCGTTTCTTTAAATGAATAATTAATTCTTCATTTAAAGAAATACCTAAATTTACAAAATACACATATGAAATCATATATAATGACTTTGACATGGGAAACAGTATTTCAAAATTTTTCAAAATATTGAGAAACTATAAAACAACACCCAAAACCTCATATTGGAAATATATAACAAAAGGACACTCAATACAGTTAACTGAAGATATTAAAACAGATATCTTATTATCAATAAAATATACATCCTTTATACAATACTGGAATATTTTAATTGGAAATGCTTGCACAGAGCATTCTTAACCCCAGACAGAATCAATAAAATTAGTTGTTTCATAAAAGGAATATGTTGGAGATGTGAGCAAGTACACAATGCAGATTGGAATCACATTTTCTTTGATTGTGTTAAAATTAAGCCATTTTGGAATGGTATTAATAACTTTCTACAAGCTTTATTTAATGAATCATTTTATTTAACTAAAGCTCTTATATTATTAAATGTGAATGAAGGTCCTCATTTGAATAGGTCAAACGTATCTAGTATGGACTATACTTGCAATTTCAAGGAAGTGTATAACAAGAAGATGGAACACAAACACAATACCAACATTGGAAGACTTCTACAGCCTACTGAAGACCACAGCATTATCGAAAATTAAAATGAAAGAACTAAGAATTTATCCAAAGCCATTTATCAACAACCCTTGGGGAAAAGTCTTATCATTGATTGACACTATATATTAATTGATCAGAAACTCTGATAATGGATTGGACATACTTATAAAGTAACTGTATACTTTAATATATGTTGTAATGTCAGGCTAATGTAAATAGTGTACATAGTTATTTAAGATGTTATGTATAAATACTACGGAATTAATTCAAATGTATTTGAAAAATAATTTGAGAAAAAAAAGAATTACTAGGTCTAAGGACCTAAACTTTACTTATGACATAAATAGGATATGTTGGAGGGGCAAGTATGTTTCTTAGAGACTTCCCATTCAGTGAAATAAGCTCCCCATCTATGTCAACCAGATCTGTTCCCTAACCTATTTCAAGCATAACCTGGACCAGTGGATGGAAAATTGGAAAGTCACCCCTGCTCTGGCATATATATCTCTGATGGACAGAGGCAGTCATTAAATCATGCCTTAGCCAACATAACTACCCATAAAATAAGTCTAAGGCATAATAACTCATGAGATACATTGAGTTGCACAGCTAGGCTTATAAAGGCCCCAGGGATTGTTAGCCTAGTGTGAACCTATGAACATTATTGGACCTGGCTGCCATGAACCTCATTGTAAGTTGTTAAACATGGAATGATTTTCTTACTGTTATTGACACAATGATGGTTAAAGGCCAAGTCACTGTCTGGATGTCTTCCCAAGTCCCTGACTGCTGGGTCTACTTATAGGGGTATATTGTTGATGTGCAATGTACAGGGGTGGTAATCTTACCAAAGGATACTGTTATGCACTTCTAAGCATTGAGGTTAAGACTAAGACTCTGACACTAGTTATCAGTTTGTGTCAGGCTATCTTAGAGGATGCTTGTGTCTTGGGGGGATTCATTGACTGCACCTAATTTGCAGTTGTCTAGCAGTATGACCAGCCAAAGCCCTTTGATGTGACCCTTGACTTCAGAGAAGTAGACGCCAAACGGGAGCAGCCCCAGTGCAGAGCCTGGAGGGACTTTGTTAGTGACTGGCTTTTTTGTGGAGGTAGACTCCCTTAATTTCTTGGGTGCTGTGAGCCAGTTAGCTATCCAGTGGGTGATGTAGGGATTTGTACCTAATTCAATGAGCTTGCCTACAATGCTTCAGTGGGGAATTGAATTGAATGCTTTGGCCAAGTCAAGTTAGGCAACATGCATCATTTTGCCCTCACTCATTGCTTTGGTGACTTTCTTGAAGAAGTCCACCAGCTTGATTAGGCATAACCTTCCCTGATGAATCCGAGCTGAGTTGGATCCAGAGTCTGAAGTTTCTTATTTATAACATTTGTAATAATTACTTCCATGGCCTTGCATATGAGACTAGTCAGGCTTATGGTTGGTAGTTTCCTGGGTTTATGGATGGCCAGCCCTTGTGTCATGGGTTAACAGTTACAGGTCTCCATTCACTTGCCATAAAACCTGTTAGGAGACTGTCATAGAGTAGGGTTTCTAGAGTTCCTAAAAGGTCTTGTTTCATTTTATTAAGGAGGCATCCTACAGGTCCCATTAATGCCCTATTCTTTGCCTTGGAGAGTGCATTAAGGAACTGTTCCTAATGATAGTTGGGGAGCTTTATTGTCTGACCTAACTAGTGAGGACAGTACACTTGTTGGGGGTGCAGTGTTTGCTCATATTGGTGAGGGCTAGGTGTAGGATGTTAGCACCCCTAGTTGGTGTACAGACTGTCCAGTTCAGGGTATCTCTGTTCAAAAAGTTTAGAAATCTCAGGGCATGCCTGTTAATAGCTGTGTATAATTCCCAGCTTGTAGTGGGGTAGTTAGTTGCCTTATGAATATGTGTGTTGGGTTGAATGGGAGTGTCTCCAGTACATTTAAGTACATGTTATGGGTGTCCTGAAGGGACGACAAGAGCAGCAGGTTCAGGCATAGCCATCTGGAGACACACCTGGATGCTCTTGTGTGACTTTGTGGACCCATTTAAATCTTCATTTATTTATTTATTTTACATTTGTTGACTGGGCTAGTCCAACTGGATATATGTCCATTTTCAGTAGAGGCCCGAGGAGAAAAGCTGCACCACAGATAATAGTAACATCAGGTACAGTACATTTTTAAGACTAGAATGCAAAATTTTACATAGCAGCTTATCATGTCATGCCATTTATTTAAAAGGAAATAGAGACAAGTATTTATAAGGTAGAGACATGTTCATACATTAGAGAGCTTACTAATCAAGTTCAAACTCTGTAGTAGTTTCTAAGAAAGACTAAGTACTGAATTTAGTTAGCTTACCGCTCATACTATCTGAGGTTAATGAAAAAGGTAGACATAGTGCAGCAGTAGTGAGATATGTTTACAGTGAATATGATAGGAAGGAGATTATTAGTCTGGGTTGGTGCATGGGCATAGCCAGTGAGTTTTAAGGTATTCTTTAAGTTGTTTTTTGAAAAATAGTGTAGAGGAAAGAGATGAGAGTTCCCTGGGAAGCAGGTTCCAGGTTTTCCCCACAGTGTTGGAGAACAATGAGTCCCCAGCCTTGTTTTTGGATTTATGTATGGCTACTAGTAATTTATTTGCTGAGTGTAGGGTTGTGAGATTTTTGTAGGGGCTGATAAGGCTAATGAATATTGGAGTATTACTAGGATGATAAAGGGTCTTGTGGGTGATAATAAGTTGGTGAACTAGAAGTTGATTATGGAGTTCTAGCCATCCAAGCTGTTTTAGATTGTGACAACTGTGGGTTCTAAATGGGAAGCTAGTGGCAAATCTGGCAATGTTATTATAGGAGGTTGCCAGTTTGTTGAGGTTGTTTTTAGATAGATTGGTATAAATGGGTGAGGTGTAGAGGAGGGTAGAGAGAAGATGGGTGTGGGCAACAGTAGTTCTAGCTATTGGACTAAGGAAGGGTTTAATCCTGTAAAGGAAGCCTAGTTTTTTGTTAACTGATTTTATTGTAGTGTTGATGTGTATATCAAAGTTAAGGTTGTGGTCTGTTATTACTCTTAAGAGTTTGGTGGTTGGGTTGGGAGATATGACAATGCCATTATTAGATATACCTGTGAAGTCTATTTGTGAGGGCTTTAGTGTAGGACTGAAGAGCAATAATTTTGTTTTTTTGGGGTTCAGGAGAAGGCAGCGTTGTAGGAACTAGTGTTCAACTATGTTAAATACGTTTTGGGTGAGGGACTGGAGTTCAGATAAGGAAGTAGTAGAGCATATTAATGTTGAATCATCTGCATATTGTATGCAGGTAGCCTGAGGAATTTGTATATTTAGATCATTAATAACAATTGAGAATAGGAGAGGGCCCAAAATAGAGCCTTGAGGGACATCAAGGGTAACAGGAAGGTGTGTGGATAGATTATTATCCCAGAGCACAGCTTGTTGCCTGTTTTCTAAGTAGGGCTTGAACCATTGTAATGCCTATATATCAAGCGAGAGGGATTTAAGTATATCCATAAGTGGCTGATGGTTGACCATATTGAAGGCTTTTGAGAGGTCAATAAAGAGTGCAGAGAAAAGAGTGTTTCAGTGCTCCATTTGACGGATCATCCCTGTTTAGACTCAAGGTAAAAGACACACACACTGACCAGATGTGAGAAAGATGGGAAGACTCTTTCTGCCATGGGCATACTCTTCTCCACTCCTCAACAACCCTACTCTACGAACCAGAGAAGTGGGACGCTGTGGTTCAAAAAGTCCCAAAGGCCTTTCCAGGACTCACGTGGCAAGGACTTCTCCAGGCAGAGGGGGAAGTAACAATGGAAGATGCCGTTCAAGAGGCAAAGGTGGCCTGCAGAACCAGGGGTCTAGAGATTCCTTCTCTGGTGACTTCTACCAATGCTTTTGAATGGCGGTCCAAATGCCTTCCTCTGGAGGCAGTTGCAGGCAATTATCCCTGCAACAATCTGCCTGGCAACAAATGACATCAGACAAAAAGATGCAGAGGATCATTTCCAGAGGCTACATCATTCTCCTTTCGACAAATCTAAAATCACAAAAAAGACTCCCAGATTTTCCACCCAGTCACTGGGAAGCAGCAGTCGTAGAAATTCAAAAACTGCTCAAGAAAAGAGTCATCCAAAAAGTCCAACCAGACCAGAGAGGATCCAGGTTTTACTTGAGATTCTTTTTAGTGCCCCCCAAAAAAACAGGACTGGAGACCCATTTTGGATCTCGGCCAGTTCAACAAGTCAGTTCCACAAGCCAAGTTCCAGATGGTCTTGGTACAGTCAATACTTTCTTTCTTTGAAAAAAAGACACTTGGATGTGCTCTATAAATCTTCAGGATGCATATTACCATATAAAAATGGACAAATGCTCCAGATGATTCCTGCGCTTCTGGCTGGTCACTATCAGTTTGGAGCACTGCCCTTTGGTCTCACCACAGCCCCCAAGGTGTTTACCAAAGGCATGGCAGTGGTAGCAGCTAATCTCAGACTGCTGGGGTTTTGAGTTTTTCCTTAACTGGACAACTGACTCCCTACCACTACCACCAGGTGTCAACTCTTAAGGGACAGAGATTACACCCTACATCTTTGCACTTCCTTAGGAATTACAATAAATTATGAAAAGTCACATCTGGAACCTACACAACAGCTGGAATTTATTGGAGCTCTATTAAACACAGTTACGGGAATTGCTTTACTTCCAGTAGAGAGGCTCCAAAATATAAGATCACAAGTAAACCATATTATTCAGAACAGAAGTGTTAGAGCCAGACTCATCCTACAGGCGCTAGGGTCAATGGCAGCCTCTATTACTCTAGTTCCTTTAGTCAAATATCACATGCAGATTTTCCAATGGCTTCTGGCCTTTCAATGGTCTTTAATGAATCAGCCAATGTCCCATCACATCTTGATCATCAATCACTGCAAACGACCTTTCTTGGTGGCTCCATCCCAATGAGATCCTTTTGGGCTGTCCATTCATCCTTCCACAGCCCCAAGCCGAAGTGACCATGTATGCTTCCCAGAAAGGGGGGCATTAACTGGGAAAGGACAGTACAAGGCACTTAATCCCAACTGGAGGCCAATTTGCATATCAATGTTCTAGAGATGAGGGCAGTGCTCTTAGCATTGCAAGCATTTCAAGATGCCCTCCCCCTGGGAACAGTGGCAATTCAGCCGGACAACATGTCAGTAGTCTGGTACATCAACAAACAAGGAATAACCAAATCTTATCCACATTGTCGAGAAGCCCTCAGAGTTTGACAATGGATGATTTCTTCCAACCACTTTCTTTTGGCAATTTATATTCCAGGGAGCTCCAGCGTGCTAGCAGACAAGTTGAGCAGAACTATTCTGATGCCTCACGAGTGGTCTCTCAATCCTGCGGTAATGGTAAAGTATTTTTTGCCACTCGGGCCAACCTTGCTGCAATCAAGTTCACGCCAAAATGTGATTCCTTACCCAGATACACTTGCATAAACCCCTTAGGCTTCTCCCTACCCTTACCTCATTTCCTCCCAAGCATGTCTCATTCTCATTTAACCCTTTCTTCCCCCCTTACTCTCTTAATTCTCACTAGTATATTTATCTGCCCCCCCCCCCCTGAAGCTGTCCTTGGACAAATTGGTTTGTTACCAAACCTCATTTGTCCTGGTCCCCTTCAATAAACACACCACACCGAATGACGTTTGACGACCTTTATTAAACTTCCATAAACATAACTTTGTTAGCCAATATTTATTAATTACAACTGAAACTTAGTGTAGTTGATATTAATCACAGCATAAACACCCATGTAATGTTAACCAAGACAGAGTGACCTTGCTCCTCCTGACCCAGTAAGCAGCATCCAAACCACCACTCGCTTACTTTATTTATGAAGCAGCGTCCCATCACTCACTTTATTTACCATTTATTGAATTACACATCCAAACAAATAATCAGTGTCCTTACCTCTGCTCGCTTATTTTACTTTTGAAGCAGTGTCCAACTGCTGACTTTCCTTTCCCAACTCATTGAAATGAACATCCAAAACCAGAGGAGGAACAGAAGAGGGCAATCCTGGCCCTGTTCTCCATCTGCCAGCCTGACCAGGCTGTTCCCCTTCCATCATAACAGAACCTCCACCAAAACCTTCCAAAACAAACTTAACTGTACATTAAAACATCATTCGGTGTACTCCATCCTCTCTGAACCATTGGGATCCCTGTCATCAGTATCCCAAAGCCCTATCATATAAAGACCCCAAGCATTCCCTTGTAAAACCTTTGTGAATCAAACAAATCCTCACTTAACTTAACTACCAATGGTAGCTTTGTAATTATTACCAAATCATTACCTGCCAAATATACAAACAAAACACTAAAAAGCCAAATGCAATTCAAAACAAGGCAAGCCCAAATGCATGCCATCCTGCCTAACTGCAGCATCCTTTTACCACCCCCCCCCCCAAAAAAATACTGACTAAAATGGGATTTCCTTTCCAACAGGTCAATTTAATAGTAATTCAACCACCATACCCACTATCTGACATAAAGCTAAATATTAGAAGACCAACCTTGCATTTGCTGACCACAGCACCACCCTCTCAATGAATTCAGTACTCCATAAATCCAATACCCCACAGATTGTAACCCAATGAACCTATATTTACCAACAACAACCCTCACAACAGAATGTATCTTGTCGATAAAACAACTTGTCAATAGCAATAGTCTGTCGTTCTTCACTCCATCAAACCTACCTCGACCCTTCCAACATATGAACCACTGCCCGGAATTTAGTAAAGTTGCCTGCCACCTGTGCAAGTATACTAATCAGAGTTAAGTCTACCTTGACCAACTGAACTGTCTTTACTTTGTTCCCAAACCTAAACACAACAAAAGCTCTCAATGCCTTTCCATACAATTTCCTATCAAAAGCTACACTGAAATCCTGTACCTCAACTGATTATTCTAAGCCCACCTGACACACACCACCTGACCACAACAGGACTCATACCAAGGAAAAGTAACCGTTATCCACACATCTTCACGCACTAAACCTTCAACACCAGGCAAATTGAAATTCCAAACAGTGCCATACAGCCTTCCATCTTGTACATCCCCTCCTACAAGCTACCTTCATCTTGTAGACCAATAAAAAAATACATTCCCTCCAAAATATGCAAAATACAGGAGCTTAAAAGGTTCCATGGCATCCCTAATCCACCCTTACCCCCAAAAGTTTACCCCTCAATTCTTTTTTTTTTTTGAACATCTGGTAAATCACTCAAACCATGGCCTGCACCCACTAGCAATCCCAGAGCCTTCCAACTTCTACTCACACAATGGAACCCATGACTTCACACATCCCCAACACACACACATACTTTGTAATGCTCTGTCAAACCCTTCTGTCCGCCCACTGCAGCTAAATACAATGGAGAACAATGCTAAGTTCTCAAATTGACGCAGACCACCGAGTAACCACCTGCATCCATACCGACTCTGGTGTGCCTTAATGAGCCCGTAATAAATTAGGATTACCTCCACCCTCATTGTGTACCACTGCAGTGGCCAGAGCATCCAACCCAGCAGAATCCATCACCTTCTGAGTCCACTTCCTTCAGGCCACTGGCTTATGCCCATGTTGCGCTTCCACATCTGCAAAACTCATTTTGCAGCACTCCAGCAGCAGTCTCCGGACTTCCCCACCTTCAAAAGAAAAGCAAACTGTAAACACTCTGCACCCACAAAACCAAACTTCATACTGACAGCATTAGGAGAGGCCAAAAGCCTACCCTGTTCATCAACTGTGCAACCACTACACTCCCTTGCCTCCCCTAAAAAGTTGGTGTTGGGACACAACAGCAGTAACTGTCATCTATGCATTTAACTTACACCATTTCCAATGCATAACATAATGTGAGCTCCCAACTTGGGTATGTTACCACCACACCCTACAGATGATGGATAACTTAACTATCAAAGTCAGTGAGTCACCTCATAATTTCTGTACGAAATCAAATACCACACTATATGGATCAAGTTAACTTGGCTTAGGACCATCTCTGTTGGCAAACTCTACAAGAACAACACCGCAAAATCATTCCTACCTATATTGAAAGTTTAATCAAAAATACATGTTTATCCATTAAACAGTGTGGCCTAGGTAGTTCCTCCCATTTGTTGCCCTGTTCTATCAGCAGGTACAGCAGCACGTATGTAACAGCAATGAAATCCAAATGCTTAAAAAACAAAACAAAACAAAAAAAGTAGAGTAGATACATCTGTAACATACCCCTACCTTCCAAGTATACCTAATTCTGAGGAATGTTTGTCATTTTGGATCTTGAAAGTTCATGCTCCTCCAGGTTCCCTTGAAAGTGTCTCACATTCTGTGTTAATTTAACTGACATCAATGGTAAATAGAACAGCATCATATTATTTACGAACACCCCCCCTTCTACAGATAATATCTGACTGTAATTGTAAACCCAGGCATCTAAAGTTCCCATCTGGAAACCATCCCGAAAGTCTGTATGAGTTTTAACCCCTTTTTTTTTTTGTTAGTCTTGCTTATGCCTGCATCTGTTGCTTCCTTATGGTAACTGCCTGGGCTCTGAAAGGAATTTAACAGCAACGTAATATTGCATTGCAACTTATCCATCTACGAAATTGCTTCTTTCTGATGTATGCATCTCCCATGAGCTGTACTATTCAATAAAATTTTATGTGCCCTTACAAACATACCACCTCCTTGAATTCGCCAGCAGAATGATTTCCTGTTCCTCCAATGCCCTTGCTTCCAGACAGTAACATAAGGGTAAGAATATGAGGTATAAGGCAGGGAATAAAACATGTTTCTAACAAAGCTTTGCTGCTTGCTAGCAGTACATGTTAAATATGGTTAACTACTAATGTTCTTCAATACTACTGTGCAGGGACAATTTAGAAAGTAGTGCTGCAACCCCCCCCCCAAAAAAGCCCCCAATCAAGGATGGCAATCAAACCCTTTAACCGATGTCTGAGTGGCAACACAGTACCACCCTGCCAACCCCTATACATCTGCATTAAGCTCTCTGTCTGGTCTAGGGACTCAAAATTGTAAACCTTCAAAAGTTTGATGAAGGACATACGTAAAGTAGAAGAGAGTCTGCCTGTTCCGCAACCCTTGGACAATAGCTAGGTCTGCTTAATACAAATAGCCATAAAAAGTATGTGCGAACACGTCTCTCAACCTCCTGGAGCAATAAATGTGGAAAAAAACACCCACCAAGGTGGACAACTGAGAAAAAAGGGGCACCCTTCAACTATTGCTCCTACAAACACAGAGAGCCGAGACCACGGCAGGTCCCACAGCAGCATGAATCTTTGACAAACACGCAGTCTGCATTCAAATGTCCATCACCATTATCTGACCGCAGCCCTAAATGACCTGGCAATACTTCCGAAAACCACAATTTTATAAAAACATACCAAAACATGAGACAACACATACCTCTCAGTGCAGTAAATCTAGACAGAATGTTTGTCATTAAAATGTACCTTCCATCTTCAATGATTTGCCACTAATTTGCCAGGAAACCACCATGGAAACCAGACCAGCTGTGAAGAAAATTTCTGGACAAAGTCCTAAGCATGGGGAGACAATGACTCAAAACATACCTCACAACTTCAACAAAAATCTGGACAAAACCTAACAAAACGAGTGAACATATGCCCAAAATCAGGGGCACATTCCAAACACTGCACCCATAAAAGTTGTTAGAGCAACAAGGTTTGTTTTAACATACATTATCCAATGGATTTGAAGTCTGAAACTCAAAACCATGTCATCATTTAGCAACTTCAATCCTCAGATTATCCCAGTGATTTGCCAGAGAAACACGCATTCTGTGGGGAACAGACCAACAACATTAGCCGAAAATCTGGACACTCTGCGAAAATCAAAAGTTGATAGAGTAACATGCTCGGCCCCAGCAACTGGGCATATACATTTGTGCACCATCTCAGCATGCCACAAAGGAACTCCACAAGATTTCTGATGAGGTTGCCAAGACAAGAATGGGGAGGAACTATTGCCTAAGGGTGACCACAACCCTACTAATGCCATTGGTAGTTTGGTGAGTTTTCTCCACAGAGATCTGTGTTTGTTGCAAAACCTTAATTTCTCGACCTTGAGCAAGCTTGTGCTGTTACTGTGCCTGCACTTACTTGGAGGAAAAATATAACATATGTAGCACTACTGCCTTAAAAGCCTGTAAGCTGTTTGGAAAGCAACTCACCCATTCTGTGAACTTCTGTACCAAGAAAAGGGATAGACTCGAACAAGACCCCAGTTCAGCAGTTAAACAGCTCCAGTTGCAAGTGAGCATGTGCAGCCCAAAACCACTACATGCGGAACTTCCCAGGCTGCAAACAGCCCTAGAAACTGGTAATTTTACCCACCGCACACCACCAACAGAAATCAAAGGTATGGCAAACTTTCTGCTCCAACGCTAGAATAAAAACTTTTGTGTT
The DNA here is from genome assembly GCF_019279795.1 of Protopterus annectens. NCBI lineage: Eukaryota > Metazoa > Chordata > Ceratodontiformes > Protopteridae > Protopterus > Protopterus annectens. Next base: position 862,974,174 of record NC_056733.1, on the reverse strand, counting down.
ACTGTAAAATTCAATTGAAATGCCCACAGTTCAGGACTACCATTACCATGCACTGCTTGCCACCATTGCGCATACATTTAACCACCCCAACACTGAGCATGAACATCAGCCCCACGAAGCAATCATAAGTACGAGCCACGAAACACTAGAAACACCAACATGCCCAGACAAAACCGCCAACACAATACTATTAGTCTACCGCAGAGTACTGGGCCAGAGTACAGTGTTGTGTTAACATCCCTTTTTTTTTTTTTTTTTTTTTTTTTTTAAGACTTAGGAATCTGTACAACAGAAAGTCTGCCACTAGAATAAGAGATTATGCTACAGCCATCACACACTCCTGGGCAAGTCACAACCCCAGAAAGGCTTCTGCAGACTGGAAAACCCCATTCCCACCACAAACAAACCTAAACTGTGCCACAACCAGCAGTGTGTCTGATAATTATCCCCTACCAGAGTCACACCAAACCAAAATGGCCATTCAGCAACCACAAAAACCCGCAATGAAGAGATATAACATGCCACCCAAGTGCCAAGCACTGAACACCCAGCGAAATAGAACCTAGGCCATTATCAACACAGTGCCTCATACAATCCATGACTCTCTCACAGACACCCTCAATTTAACAAATAACTAAAACTCTACAACCAATGCCCACCCAACTTAAGCAGACATGCACACAGCCAACTTCCCAGTCAGTAAATATATATATATATATATATATATATATATATATATATATATATATATATATATATATATATATATATACTCTACCTGTAATGCTCCTGTGTAAATTACCTCGGATCGAGTTTTCCTACAATAGTGGCAGACAGATAATAAACAACAATAAGAAAGACCAAATCTGTGTCCCAGTTATGAAGCCAGTCTTAGGAAGCATTTGGTCCACTAAGAGTCTTAGGCCAGGGGAAGGAGGAGAGGAATGTCAAGAATTAGTGAAGATCGACAAAACAGATGGAACGTTATGGTAAGACATAACTTCTTTATCTGATGTTGTCAATCTTCTCGTAATCCTTGACTGTGGGACAGAGTCCCTAGCTACCTGAATCTTGGGAGGTCTCATGGCAGAATATTCCTGAGCACCATCAAACAGAATGATGCACACCCCCTAGAGACCTGGTCCAGTTTATAATGAGTAATAAAATTATGAGGAGATGCCCATGTAGCTGCTGCACAAAAGTCATCTAAAGAAGCTCTAGCATGACAAAATGCAGAAGCTGCTACAGATTTAGTTGAATGAGCTTTCACAGGACAAGGTGGTTGGAGACCCTTTGAATGACTGATAAATAAAGGTGATACAATCTCTAAGCCATTTTGCTAAGGTAACCTTTGAAACTGGGTTACCTAAAGAAAGCAAGGAAAAGGCAACAAACGGTCAGATTTTCTGATATCCTTTGCTCTGTGAAGATAAGAATGTAATTGCCTGTGAATGTAATAAGCGTAGACAGTACTCCCCTTTATTGGAAAAATTGGGGAAAAAAACTGGTAGGTGTAAGGTTTGATTGATATTAGATTCCGAACCACCTTTGGCAAAAAGGATGCATTAGTCCTGAGGGAAACCCTGTTCTTGTGAAATATTAAATAGGGGGGCTTGCAGGACAAAGTTGTATTTCTGATACTCTTCTGGCCAAGGTAATAGCTAATAAAAATAAAGTTTTCCATATCAGGAATTTTAAGTCACACATAGCCGAAGGTTCAAAGGGGGGGTAAAGTGAGAGACTGTAGGACCAAGGGTAAATCCCATGAAGCAGTGGGTTCTTTAAATGGAGACCTTTGCATTAAGGTTCCTTTCAAAAAGGCCTTACAAAGTTTATGTGACATAAATGAAGAACCAGCCACACCAATATGGAAGTTAGATATTGCAGCCAGGTGTAATCGAATGGTAGAAGCTGAAGAACCAGACTGAAAAAGAATGTCCAGAAAATTCAAAAATTAATCCACAGGAGCTACATAAGGATCAACATTAATGTCAAGAGCCCATCTAGCAAATTGTTCCCATTTGTTATGGTACAGCTTTCTAGTAGAAGGCTTGTGATGGGCCGAAATGATTTGTCTGACCAGTGAGGTAAGGGAAAAATGACTGGCAGTCATGGGAATTGGAGACGTCATGCAGTGAGCTTGAGATGTTGGGAGATTTGGATGAACCATTCCTTCTGGATGAGATAACAGATCTGGAGCTGGGTCCAGGACCTAAGGTTTCCAAAGTAGGTGAGGCCAAATGAAAGGAAACCAAACTTGTTGAGGGCAGAATGGTGCAGTGAGGATTATTGTGTTATTTGACTTTCTGGCTTTCTTTAGAAGCTGAGATATCAGAGGAGTTGGGGGAAAGGCGTACAGGAGACCAGGAGGCCAATTATAGAGAAGAGTGTCTCAAGGTAACTCCCCCTGGGGAGGGGGAATTAGGGCATAGTAACTGCTACACTTGCTCAGAGGGGACCCAAACAGATCGCAGCAAGTTAGGCCCTACTGGCGGAAAATCTTTTCCATCATCGAAGGATTGAGACCACACGTGAAGCATCAGAATAGTTCTGCTCAACTTGTCCACTATCACATTGGAGCTCCCCAGAATATGCATTGATGAAAGAAAGTGGTTGGAAGAAGTTGCCCATTGCCAAATTCTGAGGGCTTCTCGACAAAGTGGATAAGATTAGGTTCCTCCTTGTTTGTTGATGTACCAGACTACTGACATATTGTCCGTCTGAATTGCCACTGTTCCCAGGGGGAGGGCATCTTGAAATGCCTGCAACACTAAGAGCGCCACCCTCATCTTTAGAACGTTGATGTGCAAATTGGCCTCCAGTTGGGACCAAGTGCCTCGGACTGTCCTTTCCACCCTATCTGGGAAGCATCCATAGTCACTATGGCTTGGGGCTGTGGAAGAAGGAATGGATGGCCTGAAAGGATCTTGTTGGGATGGAGCCACCAAGACATGTCTTGTTTGCAATGATTGGTGATCAAGATGTGATGGGACACTGGCTGATTCATTAAAGACCATTGGGAAGCCAGAAGCCATTGGAGAATTTGCATGTAATATCTGGCCAAAGGAACTAGAGTAATTGAGGCTGCCATCAACCCTAGTGCCTGTAGGATGAGTCTGGCTGGAACACTTCTGTTCTGAATAATATGGTTTACTTGTGATCTTATCTTTTGGAGCCTCTCTATGGGAGTGAAGCAATACCTGTAACTGTGTTTAATAGAGCTCTGATAAATTCCAGCTGTTGTGTACATTCCAGAAGTGACTTTTCATAATTTATTGTAATGCCTAAGGAAGTGCAAAGATGTAGGGTGTAATCTCTTGCCCTTATGAGTTGAAGTCTGGTGGTAGTGGTAAGGAGCCAGTTGTCGATTTAAGGAAAAACTCAAAATCCCAGCAGTCAGAGATGAGCTGCTACCATCACTGCCATGCATTTGTTAAACACCCTGGGGGGTGTGGTGAGACCAAAGTGCAGTGCTCTGAACTGATGCAGGAATCTTCTGGAGTGATTGTCCATTTTTATATCGTAATACGTATCCTGAAGATCTGCAGAGTACATCCAATCATTCTTTAACAAGAAAGGAAGTATTGACTGTACTGAGACCACCTGGAACATGGTTTGTTGAACTGACTTGTTGAACTGGCTGAGATCCAAAAGGGGGCTCCAGTCCCATTTTTTTGGGCACTAAAAAGAATCTTGAGTAAAACCCGGATCCTCTCTGGTCTGGTGGGATGTCTTGGATGACTCTTTTCTCGAGCAGTTTTTGAATCTATGACTGCTGTTTCTCTGTGACTGAGTGGAACTTCTGGGAATCGTTTTTGTGATTTTAGAGTCATTGAAAGGGGAATGATGTAGCCTCTGGAGATGATCCTCTGCATCCATTTGTCTGATGTCATTTGTTGTCAGGCAGATTGGTGCAGGGAGTCAGGTCTCCATTCAGGAACGGGGGTAAGAGTCACCAGAGAAGGAATTTCTGGACCCCAGGTTCTGCAGGCCACCTCTGCCTCTTGAACAGCATCTCCCGTCATTGCTTCCCCCTCTGCCCCGGAGAAGTCCTTGCTTCATGAGTCCTGGAAAGGCCCTTGGGATTTTTTGAACCATAGCCTCCCAGTTCTCTGGCTCCTAGAGTAGGGCCGTTGAGGAGTAGAGAAGCATATGCCCAGGACAGAAAGAGTCTTCACATCTTTCTCACATCTGACCAGTGTGTATTTTACCTTGGGTCCAAACAAAGATGATCTGTCAACTGGAGCATTGACGAACAAAGATTTAAATGGCTCTGCAAAGTCACACAACTCCATCCAGGCATGTCTCCTGATGGTGACACCTAAACCCACTGCTCTTGGAGGAGGAAAATGTGATGGTGTTGATGAAGGACTGGTTCCAGAGCCAAGTTGGCTGAAAACTGAAGACAGAGGCAATCCCCTTGCTGTCAGGAGCTGGTCAACCAGCCTCATGATGTCCAATTCTGAGAGACTCTTAGTAGACCGAATGGATGATGCTGAAGGAGATTCCAGGAAGGGGCTGGGTGGTCTTTCTGCAAAAGGATCCACTGAATGGAAATAGGTGGTCCTCGGTAAGGCAGTAAAAGTAGTCTGCTTCAGTACAGGTGTCTGGGCATGGTGCCGGATCATCCTTGTCTATCTTATAACTAAAAAGTACTTGTTTACTTTAATATCTATAATGCATACAAGTCAATGAAAAGACTACTCCCCGCACACACATTTAAAATACCCCTGACTACACAGTATACAAACAGCTTTACGGTATAAAATGTAGTTTATACCATGAAATATTTTATAGAAATACTAATAAGAAAGCAAAGTGTTTTACATACAGGTCTTTTTTCACTTTATTGTCCTAAACAGTAAAGGCATATTGTGGGGTATATGCTTTACTGAATAAATCCAAAAATTGACAAGAAAGCTACCACAGAGAAACTAGATGAGTATATAAACTGTTGGTTCCATCATAATGGGCTTCTTCAGAACACTCCATAGTTTGTTCTTCAATCCTAACCTCCTAATAATAACATTCCTTAAGTTATGAACACACATTCTAATACACATCTAAACTGAAATGTGTATATAAAAATATTTAACAAAACCAACCTGTCTAAAAGCAATCTTTAAAACGTTTAAAAATAGTCATCGCTTGGTTGTCATACTAAAATAAACAACAGTATGCTTATATAATTGATAACCCTATATTTAACCATCATATATCCTAAATGTATGGGGTATACATTATATTTATAACATGTTGTTATTAAAAATCCATTTAGCATAACTACATAAAAATTCGATCATCGCTAAAACTAACAATGAAAACCGTAAAACATACTGAAAACATACTATTTCTCTCGTGTACGATGGCTTCTAAATTCATCTACAAATAAAAACAGAATACACATTTTATTTCAACAATTACTAGACTAAGATGCGTATTGTAATATATACAAATGAAAACATATTAAAATAAAGTCAAAATACACAGATTCCTCACTCTGTCTGGTCAGTATTGTATAGAATATCATACTGATATCCCGATCTGTCATTTCAAATCTAAATAATACATTTACATCAAATACTTAAACAAGCCATGATCAAAATTGATGGTGGATGCATAATAAATAATAAGCATTTCCTGACGATATAGACCATGTGAGAAGTATATACTTTATCTCACCAATTATTCAAATTACTTATTTTGCTGATAGTGCATGGCCATATCATATAATTCACCCAACAAATGGTGAATGAATCAAATGATATAATAACTGATGTATTGACTAATATGTTAACAACACCCTTAGTATAGGTGTAAAAATACTATATTATACTTGGCGTTACTATTACTTCCTTACTCATGACAGAATACTGTCATTGTTGTTATATAGGTGTAAACTATTTTAACCAATAGAACATTGAGTACAGGAATTAATGTGCTTCATACAAGTTGAAATCTATTAGCCTTCCTGTAACTAAGCAACGATTAATAAGTAATAAGTATTTTTTTCTAAAAGATCTGTACCAAAGTACAATGAAATAAATCAACTTAATAATATATTCTTATGGGTTAAAGTGATAGATGTTTGTTCATAGGTATTTATTAATACATATATAGTTTAGAGTTAAACCATCCCAACATATTAGTCAATACATCAGTTATTATATCATTTGATTCATTCACCATTTGTTGGGTGAATTATATGATATGGCCATGCACTATCAGCAACATAAGTAATTTGAATAATTGGTGAGATAAAGTATATACTTCTCACATGGTCTATATCGTCAGGAAATGCTTATTATTTATTATGCATCCACCGACAATTTTGATCATGGCTTGTTTAAGTATTTGATGTAAATGTATTATTTAGATTTGAAATGACAGATCGGTGTTAGATCAAGACGGCCAGTAAGGGATATCAGTATGATATTCTATATTATACTGACTGGACAGAGTGAGGAATCTGTGTATTTTTACTTTATTTTAATATGTTTTCATTTGTATATATTACAATATGCATCTTAGTCTAGTAATTGTTGAAATAAAATGTGTATTCTGTTTTTATTTGTAGCTGAATTTAGAAGCCATCGTACAAAAGAGAAATATTATGTTTTCAGTATGTTTTAAGGTTTTCATTGTTAGTTTTAGCGATGATCGAATTTTTATGTAGTGATGCTAAATGGATTTTGATAACAACATGTTATAAATATAATGTATACCCCATACATTTAGGATATATGATGGTTAAATATGGGTTATCAATTATATAAGCATACTGTTGTTTATTTTAGTATGACAGCCAAGCGATGACTATTTTTAAATGTTTTAAAGATTGCTTTTAGACAGGTTGGTTTTGTTAAATATTTTTATATGCACATTTCAGTTTAGATGTGTATTAGAATGTGTGTTCATAACTTAAGGAATGTTATTATTAGGAGGTTAGGATTGAAGCGCAATATGTCTTTAAGAATTTGAACACACTTTGGCGCCAAATAAGTTATTTAAGGCGTATTAACAAACTATGGAGTGTTCTGGAGAAGCCCATTATGATGGGTGAAAGCGCTTAACCAACAGTTTATGTACTCATCTAGTTTTTATTTTTGTATCGTCTTGTAATAAATGTTTGAACTGCGAAGTGGCTGGTGACTGTTGCATTCGGTACATTATATTCTGGTTTTGGAGGTGAACGAGCACTTATTGGGTATATGCTTTACACTACACCCACACATTTAACAAAGTCAACATTAAGTCCAGTTTGTTTTTCTCAGCCACTTTTATTTGCAAAGCCATAGTTCACCAATGTGATTGATGATTTATAATCTCATTTATTCACTGATTTCAGTGTTGCTGGTCTTCTTCCTGATCATCTCCATTTCTCAACACCAGATTCATTCAGGGCCAAGGTATTCCTGATTCTTCTAGACAATCCCTTTATTTATTTTTTTCTCTGCCTCAAGCATTTTCCTTTGGAACATTGGAAAAGGTTTCACTGGAAAAGTCTCTCTATGGATATTACTGTGAGATGAATGAGAAGCAGAGAGAGGCCCCTTATGCTTGCTGTCTGAGTTTTTGTTTGGTAAACTTTTTTTAGTTCCTCCTCAGCCAGTTCTATATGAAAAATGTCATTGATCCTCCAGGAAAAAATATTCTGAAGCCAGCTGGCTGCAGCAGCTTGAACCTCACACCTGTCTGTCAACATTCTCTGATTCCTGAGATAAATTTGCTTCTCTTCTGCCTGGTGTACAGTGAGTAATCATTTTTCTCAAAACACTCTGCTACACTATTAATTATTTGCCGTCTGCCACAGTTTTGTCAGTATCAACTGTTTCTACTGGTATGATTGCTTCTTTACTAATGCAGGTCTTGACTGCTGTCTGATGGACAGTTTTGCAGCATACACTCAATATGCCTTTTCAATTAACAAATTCTGCTGTGGTACACCAGTCCTGTTGCTTATTTATGCTTTCATAAAATTAATACATTCTGTTCCTTCCATTCTCTGGTATAGCAGAAAATCTAAGGCTCCAATGTTGTCTGTTTTCATCCAATTCAAGTATGGGTTGTCTGATCTAACCTCTGCACCAAATCCAAAGCTCTTTGGTTTCAGGGCTCAGACTCCTCCCGTACCTATAATTCCCTGAACTCCACTCTGTTACGCCAGATTGAGTTTGCTGCCTGAAGTTTTTTTTTTTTTTTTTTGTACATTCAAAGGCTTTCATCCTGTATCCTTTTTGTAAGACTTAATAAATGCTCCTCCCTCATCCAGATAGAGTTTTCTGTCTCTCTAGATTATAGATAAGTAGAATTAGTAGTGCTAGAGTAGGTTGTAGATATGATAGATTGTTAGGTTTGCTAGTTACTCTAAGTTTTTTCCCCTATAATATTTAGATTATATTGTTGAGTGTGCTTTCTTTACATTAGGCTTGTTATAGTTAGTTATAATTAGCTAACTTGAATGCTAGTTGTTCAACCACTTGTGTGTATGTCTTAATACTATGGCTGATGGTCAAGGGTTCAAAAAGTGCATGGAGCATGGGCATAAGTTACCTCCCCAAGACCTACACTTCCTTTATGTGTATTGCTTAGGAGTCACTCACCTTGACACTTCATGTCAGGCTTGCTCATCCTTCAGTGTTTGTGCCTTGCAGACAAGAAGAGAGAAACTTATAATGAAGGGACTCCTCTCCCAGACAGGGTCTGCCATCCCTTCGTCTTCATCTTCTGTTTCTTCTAGTCATTTCAAAAAGAAAGAGTAAAGGAGAAAAGTAGATAAGGACAAGGATAAAGATTCAGAGAAGACTAAACAAAACAAAAAAATAAAAGACCAAAGATAAGGAAAAATTGGTCACCAAGAAGTTCCTTAAGTGGTCTCCAGAATCGATCTTGGATCCAGTGGATCCAGTACTAGATCCTGAGGTACAAAGACTTTCAGAACTGACACTCATTCAGCACCACATGTCTCCTGCTCGGTCCAGATTTACCCAGATCCAGTAAGTTCTAGACTGCATTCTTTCCATTCTTTAGGAGAGGAGGTACTCCAGACCACCATCAGTGGTGTCATCATACTGGTCATCAAGAAGTCTGACCAAACAGAATGTCAACAGAATGATGAGAAAGTTTCTCAGGATGCAGATACAGCCCAGTGTTCTCTCAGTACAGTCCTCTGGGAATGTATCAAGTGCTAGTCCATCTTCCCTCCTCTTGTAGCTTTTCCAGAACCATTTTCTCCTTGTGCACCAGTTGTCTCAAGTCTGATGTGTCCCAGAGTGCCTTTGCTGGGGCTGGTAAGTCAAGTGACTTTGACTCTGACCGGTTCCCTTCCTTTCTTGGGTCTGACATGTTTGGATCTAGGCGAGTTTCAGAACTGAAATTTCGGCAGCAGGGCTTTGGGTGGGAGCTCTACTCTGAAGCATTCAGAGCCATCTCATCCACTCAGTGCATTGGCCCCGAGTAACTCAGCACTGAGATCCACCTTGGGGTTGAGACATATCGGGTCCGAGGCTTCCTTTCTGTTTCAAGGATAGGAGAGTGCTGGATGACCCGATGGCATCTTTGGATTTTGAGCAGATTCTTTCAATGCTAGGAGAAAAGGCACTTTCATCCTGGTTGACATCATCTGACCCGTAACTGCAATCAGCTTCTCCTTCTCATCCTTCTTTAAGACAGGGGCAGTCGGTTCCACAAGCTTCCCCAGCAATCTGCTATATAAGCTTCCAGTCTGATTCTGAATCCTCTGATCCTCCTCCTTAGGTGGTTCATATTAAATAGATGTGAAAATAGAAGCACTTACATCCTTGAACAAATTCAAACCAAGAAAAAAAAAAAAAAAAAAAAGCTGCAGTTCAGACCACTCGGTGTCACTTCATATAAGTAAAATCTCAATGCAATTCCTTAAAGTATCCAGGGAAGGAATGACAGAAGCATATAAAAACAGAAAAAAGCTTTATTGAAAATATGCTTCCAAATGAGCACAAACATAACAAAACATAACAAACCTTAAAAAGTCCATGGTGTTGGTGGTTAAGTGAAAAAATTCCTCTAACCTGTGTTGTGTATCTATCTAGAACAGGACTAAATTGTCTAAAAAGCATCCAGAATATCTCCATGAATTTTGAAAATCTGACAAGCCTCCTTCCTTATCTGGTTTCATAAGTCTTAGCTCTTTATTTCAACTTAACTCCTTTAATAGTTCCATTTCAGCTTCACTCGTATTGCTGGTGCTGTTTTTTTTTATAATTTTAAGGTTTTCTAGTCTCTTCCTAACATCACTTTCACACATTTTTCAAATAAGATAATAGTGGGGTGTAAGGGAAGGTTATAAAGATGTTTTAAATGAATCCACATTTTTTAGCATACTACTAATTTCACCTAATAACACATTCAAATTCAACTTCCTAGTGAAAATTTTCAAATAAATTAATGTCTCAACCACTCTAACTTTACTTGTGTGTACAAAAGTAAGTCCCTTTTCAAACAGAGAGGCACAACTTTCAGTTAAAATAGCTAAACTAAAATTGTAAATCTTAAAGTCACTCTTTATATTAGATATTAATGGTAACGGTTCCTTGTACTGTATTTCTTCCTCTCACTTTTTTTCTTTTGATGGAAAAAAGGGGGTGATGAGTCTTCCCCAAAGGGTTCCATACTAACTCTATCCTGTCTCCCAGAATCTCCCATGTGGGTATTCATCTCTGAACCCTGATGAACAGCTTGTGTTGAAGAGGTATCTTGTCTCCTATTGTCTAAGGTATGAAACCCTTCGGAGTTATGATCTCTTCCATACATACTCTCCTTCACACTAAATGGGGGGATTGGGTATACTTTCTGACTTTCATAGTCACGCCCATCTGAAATAATTTTTTTCTCTTTTTTGTTGTTAACTTCATTCAAATCTTTATCAAGATTCTAAAAAAAAAATATTTTTATAATCGGTTTTGTAAAAAAAATCACAAATCATTAGTATGCTGTTGTCAGTAGCAGCAATCTCAGTCTCCAAAATGTCCAGATTAACCTGATTATGTGTCATCAGTAATTCCATTAACTCATAGCCATGACAGTCGAACATTTTCAGTAATTCTCAATGTACTTCAGACCTCTCCTGAAGTACTCTATGAAGCTTCCATGTCCTTAATCCTTTTGGTGCAATTCATTCTCTCAAACACTTTCTAAAATAACTGTTTTCTGTCTGGAGTTGTTTTTGGTATTTAGTAAGCTTATTTTTAAAATTCTGTAACTGTTTAGTCAAAGATAACCCTGAGACTCATCTGAATTACACCCATTGCCAAAGTCAAAGTTTTTATAAAACCAGTCTTTTAAGTTAAAATTAAAGTTACCTATATGGAATTGCCATTCCTTAATGGTATTATAATTCCACTTCTCTCCTCCAGTGTTGAAATTGATGTCTATAAAGATATAACGTCTGTTATCCCCTTGTCCACAAGGCAAACTCTGCCCCCAGATCTGTGTGGACTTGAATTATCAGTGGTCACCTTCTTGTGTCCGCAACCATTAAACCTCTCATCCAAAAGATTAACTTTTGAATTAAAAGAGCTACTAATTGTGTAAGATTACCCAAGGTGGATTCCAACTGATCCAAATCAATGCTGTGTTTAACACAGGAAGTGACATCACTTAGTGAACTGTAAAAGCACTCGAACAAACTCAAACCAAGAAAATCACTGTAAAACTAAAGAAAAACTGCAGTTCAAACCACTTAGTCTCACTTTCTATAATAAAATCTCAATACATTCCATTAAAGTATCCAGGAAGGAATGACTGCCCTATATAAAAACAAACAAAAAAATATTGAATATGTGCTTCCAAATGAGCACAAACCAAAACATAGTGAGCCTTAAAAAGTCTCTGGCAGTGTTAATAAAGTGAAAAAATTCCTCTAAACTGTATCTATCCAGAACAGAATGAAATTGTGTAAAAAAAATCCATAAAATATCCATGTATTTTGAAAGTCTGAGTTAAAGGCGGAGTTCTTTTCCCAATAAACTAGGGCAGTATTTGCAAAAATGGGGACACAGTCTGCACGCATTACTACTCTCATTCTCCGTTTAAAAGTGGTCCCTCCAAACTAGATATTATTGTCTAAAACCAATTCCATCAACACCCTAAGAGTCCTAAGGGTATTGTCTTAATTCACCTTAGTATCCAAGTACTCAGTGAACCAATTAAGGCCACATTGGTGGGGTATTACTGTAAACAAATCTATAACATCAGTGGTTACTAGGATAAGATGTTCTCTGTGCATTTAATTATGAATATTGGTTAAAAAGTTCCAGGAGTCTCAGAATATGTCCATTCAAGAGAACTTTCTTTAGTTTTAAGTCAATAAACTTTGCCAACTGATATGTTTTTGATCCTATGATATCCACAATGGGGCGCAAATGTGGGTCATGTATATCTTTATGAATTTTTGGTATTCCAAAAATTCCTAGTATATGGGGTTGCTCTACTTTTCAATAAGAGTTTTCTGTATCAGTAACTTGTCTTTGCATTAGTAAATCATACAGTATGGTATTTAATTTCAAATCTGCTATATTAAGTTGATTTTTGGAAATCTCTTCATATTTCTCAGTAAAAAGCAAACTTTGCATCCTAGAATTGTAGGCTAGGGTATCCATGACTACCAAACATCCTCCCTTATCTGGTTTCATAATTTTAACTCTGTTTCCACTTAAATCCTTTAATAGTTCCATTTCAGCTTCATTCATATTGTTGGTGGTGGTGGTGTTAAAATTTGTAATTTTTTTTAGTGTCTTCCTAATATCACTGTCACACATTTTTTTTTCAAATAAAGTGATAGTGGGGTGTAAGGGAGAGTTATAAAGACTTGCTTTTTTAAATGAATACACAGATTGTACTATACTACTAGTTTCACCTAATAACACATTCAAATTCAACTTTCTCATGAAAATTTTGAAAAAAAATTAATGTCTCAACCAGTCTACCTTTCCTTGTGAGTACAAAAGTAAGTCCCTTTTCAAGCAGAGAAGCAAAACTTTCAGTTAAAATAACCGAATTAAAATTGTAAATCTTAAAGTCACTCTTTATTTTAGATATTAATGTTAACGGTTCTTTGTATTGTATTTCTTCTTCCCATCTTTCTTCTTTTGATGGGAAAAAGGGGGTGATGAGTCTTCCCCAAAGGGTTCCATACTAACTCTATCCTGTCTCCCAGAACTGCCCATGTGGGTATTCATCTCTGAATGCTGAAGAGTAGCTTGTTTTGAAGAGGTATCTTGTCTTCTATTGTCTAGGGTATGAAACCATTTTGGAGTTATGGTCTCTTCCAGGGTCTATATTAGAACACCGAACATTTGAAATATTGAGTGTTCTAATTTCCGTTGCTTCGGTATTTTCAGCGCTTTGGTGGAAAGTTACGGATCTAGTTCAGGTAAGTGTGCAATTGTGTGGACGTGTGGGTTAGGGCGGGTCAGATGAGTTAGGGTTAGGGCACAGGTCAGGTAAGTTTGTGATTGTGTGGACGTGTGGGTTAGAGCTGGTTAGGTGAGTTAGGGTTAGGGTGTGGGTGAGGTGACTGTGCGATAGTGACAGACCTTAGGGTTAGGGTTTGGGTTAAGGTAAGTGGATATTTAGTGGTGTATGTATAGTTTAGTGTAGAGTTAGGTGTAAGATTTTAGGTGTATGTGTGTGGATTGCTCTTTGTTTGGTGTGCTTGTGTTGTGTGTATGTGTTTTGGAACAGCAAATTTTTCCCTAGGAAAAAATTTGCTGTTCCGAATGTTCGATGTTTTTTTTTTTTCAATTGCTAGGGTTCTATATTAGAACACTCGACATTTTGAATGTTCTGTGTTCTAATATAGACCCTTTCTTCCATACATACTCTCCTTACTGCTAAATGGGGGGTTGGGTATGTTTTCTGAGTTTTATACTCACTCCTATCTGTAAGTTTTTTTCTCTTTTTTGTTTTTAACTTCACTCAATACGTTTTCAAGGTTTACATTTTTTTTCCTAATTGTTTTTGTAAAAATCATATAACAAATCATTAGATATGCTGTTGTCAATATTAACAATCTGAGTCTTAAATTCTTACTCAGAGTTTATCACAGGAGACACTGACTTTGATGAAGGTGAAGGGTCCCTGAGATCTCCCTCTGAAGATGTCACTTTCAGCAAGATTATGGAATTTATGAAACACGGAGGTGGATGGTCCACAGATAGTCTTCTCCAGACGAGTCCATGTTCCTGGAAGCCTTTGGTTCTGTCTCATCTTCATTGTGGGTGGTACCATGCATTGAGCCACTCATTGATTTGATGGCTTAATGGACATGGAAGGACCCTGACATGGTGGAGCATATCCCCCAAAAAAACAACAGGATTCTGTCTGCCCCTGCAGATGGGAAACATTGGACAAAGGTCATCTGGTAGACATGATGGTTCTATCAGTAGCCACAAAGAAGGAACTGTGTAAAGAAAGTTCCTCAGTTCATCCCCCATATAGGTCTACAGATCATTTTGGGAAAAGGATGCATGCTTCAGTAACATTTGCACTCAGAGTGCTGAACTACTTGGCTCATGCCGCCAGACTTCAGAGAGACTTGAATAAGGACATATTGAAGTCTCTCTCTTGGGTGTTCTACCTGTGGATGTTCAAAAGACAGTGGACTGACAGTTTTACACCCTTCAATCTACCTCAAGTGTGGCCATGCAACTGCTTTCCAATGCAGCTGATGGCACAGCAAGGGCAGCAGGCACCGGCATTACCAGACACCATCATGCCTGGATGCTTCTCTGTAACTTTGCAGAAAGCTTCAGGACGTTTTTCATCAATACCCCTTTTGATAGATCCACCAATTTTAGACCCAAAGTAAAAGAAACACTGACCAGAAATCAACAGGATGGTAAGACTTCCTCTGTGGTAGACATCTGCTTTTCCACACCCCAGAGTTCCTACTATGGGAATCAGTGGTCTGGGAAAAAGATGTGGTACAGGAAGTCATAGAGCCCTTACCAGGGAACTCCTGGAGACAGATCACCTCATGGCAGAGGAGGAGGTACCATTAATGGATGTTGCCCTAGATATGCAGAGGTGGACAACATAACCAGGGTTATCACGCACATTTACTGAAAAACCCTTTCAGCACCCCGAAGAATTGCCCGACTGCTGCACTCTGGAAGTAGTCAGGGGGAAGCACCCACAAGCCTGGCACATCATAACCATAGATTCTTGGGTGCTGAACATAATTTCCAGAGATTCTTTCCACTATTTTCCGTCCCCATCAGAAAAAAGACAGTTCCAGATGTTACACCCATTAAATGGGAACTTGATGCAGCAGAAGTTTCTAAGCTGCTATTAAAAGAGTAATCCAAACAGTTCCCAAAGACCAGCTACAATCTGGAGTCTACTCAAGATCATCTTTAGTACCAAAGTAAACAGGGGACCTCAGACCGATTCTGGACCTATGCTATTTGAATCAGTATGTCAGGCAGACAAAATTCCAGATGGTCATGCTTCAGTCCATATTGGCATTTGATGAGATTTCTCAATTTCTCACTGGGAGACTATCATTATCAGTTCAGACCCCAGCCATTCAGTCTGACTCCAGCCCCTGGGGTTTTTGCCAAGGTTGTAGCAGTGCAGCAGCACATCTGCACCTATTAGAGATCCAAATTTTCCCATACCTCGACAATTGGCTCCTTACCACTATTACTGACAATCTTTTATCATAACACAGGGACCTTCTGCTTCAACTGATTCAGGCTCTAGGCATCATGGTCATTCTGACCAAAAGCCAGCTTATGCCATCCCAACAGATGGAGTTTATCGGATGTAACCTGAACACAAGTTTACAGATTGCCCAACTTACAAGCTACATGGTCCTTTCCCTCCACCTGTTGACAACTCAAATTCTTCACCACCAGCAAGACTGATCCTTTGTCTGTTTGGCCTAATGGCATCCATGATTCTCATGGTCCCACTCACCAGATTCTACATGAGGTTTCTTCAGTGGGCTATAACAGTACAATGGTCCCAGAAGTTTCATCTACTTCATGCAAAAATAAGACTTACATAAATTTGCAGGCAACACATATTCTGGTAGATAACATCATCTTCTGTGGTAGATGAGCATCCATTGCTTATAGCCCCCCCCCCCCCAAAAGTGGCTGTAGTGACGACAGACAATTCCCTTTTAGGGTAGGGGGCATTTCAAAGGGAAGATGGTCTAAGGCACTTTGTCACATATAGAGGCCAGCCTTCATGTACATGTTTTGGAGATGAGAGCAGTCCACCTAGCATTGCAAGCCTTTCAGGATGCTCTTCCCAGAGATATGCTCCCAGTGCAGACAGTCAACATGTCAGTAGTCCAGTACATCAACAAACAGCAAGGTACCCATTCCCATCCCATATGCAGAGGAGCCATGAGAGTCTGGCAGTGGGTGATGTCTTCAACCACTTTGTAATTGGAATGCATATCCCTGGGTCATCCAGTGTTCTGGCAGACAAGTTGAGCAGATCTGTCTTGATGCATCATGAGTGGTCCCTCAATTCACCAGTGACAGCCTTAATCCTTAGTCATTAGGGCCAGCCTTCATGTGACCTGTTCG
Source organism: Protopterus annectens (assembly GCF_019279795.1). Taxonomy (NCBI): domain Eukaryota; kingdom Metazoa; phylum Chordata; order Ceratodontiformes; family Protopteridae; genus Protopterus; species Protopterus annectens. Next base: position 862,957,591 of record NC_056733.1, on the reverse strand, counting down.
CATCTCACCTAAACAACAAGTGCAGTAGTTACTTTGCCCTAATCCCTCTATAGGGACAGTCACATAGGGATGCTGGACTCCACAATTGGTCCCCAGGTCTCCTTCTGTACCTTTCCCAACTCTGCCTTTAATGAACAAGTTCAGACAGAAAGCATGAATGTGCATGGCCAATGTGGTCCTTATTGCCCCTTCCTGTGGCCTCTTCTAGTGCATCCTCCATGGAAGCTGGATCACTCTCCAGATCTGCTAACACACCCATCTGGAATACCTCCACTGGACCAGAAAGCCATGAAGTTAACTGCTTTATTCCTCCAATTCCAACATTAGCTAGAGATGCCAAGGTTTCCTCATTGGTTGTTCAGATCTTGTCATTGTCCCCATAACGTACCACTATGAAAATATACCACAGAAAATGGAAGAGATTTTCCGTTTGGACTGCTTCCAAGGACTTAGTTCCATTTTCATCTCCTGTTCCTTCTATTTTGGAGTTTTTATCAGAATTTTTTCACAACAGATCCAGTTGCTCAGCTATCAAAGTTCAGTTGGCAGCCATCTCTAGCTTTCATGGAGACCAGGATAACACCTCTGTATCCTCTCTGAGGATTTCTAAAGCCTTTGTGAGGGGAGCATTTCTTCTTCAGCCCCCTATCAGAGATCCAGTCCCCCCCTTAGGATATTGCTGTCATGTTACAAGCATTGACTCAGTCACCATTTGAGCCAGCAGCATTGGTAGACTTAAAGTTCCTGTTTTGAAAAAATGGTTTTCCTGATGTCTGTCACTTCAGCTAAATAGATCTCCAAGATGCAAGCACTTTCATGCAAACCACCATATTTGGGTTTTCATAACAACAGGGTCTCCATACAAACTAATGCATCCTTCCTTCCTAAGGTGACATCTGAAGCTAATCTAACTCAGTCAATAAATGATTTTGCTCTTTAAAAACTGCATTTAAGGATTATTGCTTTTTTTGGTTTTCAAACAAATACATGCTTCATATGTTGGCATCAGCAACTTAGTTTTTATCTCCATAGAACTAAACCTTTCAGAAAATCAGATCAATGTTTTGTGGCATTCTGTAAGCCTAAACTGGACAAAGCAGTGGTTAAAGTTACTCTCTCTAGATGGTGGTCTGAATGTATTTCAATTGTGTACAATAAAAATGGCTTTTCTCTACAATATAAACATTAAACTCATTCCACAAGGGCAGTGGCAACCTCTGCAGCCTTTGCCAGCATATTGCCTATTCATGATATTTGTGCAGCTGCTACTTGGTCAGCAGTTCATATATTAGATTATCGTTACAGACTGGATGTACAACTAGATCTCGTTCATCCCTTGGCTCCTCCATTCTTAGGAATGTTCTTTCTTGATACCACCTGCTCTATTGGATATGCTTGGCAATCTGTCCCATAGTTGAATCGAATGAAAATAGACAACATTGGATTCAAACATTATGTATTTACCATAACAATAGATTCAAGATGTTTGATTTTCATCCAGTTCAACATCCCTCCCACCTGTTCTCTGACAAATTGTTACAAATAGGATTCTGATGACCAGTTGACTTTGGTATTCCCAGTCTGTGAACAGTCATTACAGCCAGTGTCTTATAACCCTGCCATTTTTTTCTGTCATGCATTATGGGACTGGTCTTGAGTGCGAGCTGTCTCACTAGAGTATAATTACATGAATTTACTTTTGTATAGAACTTTTTTCAGTCTGAGGTTATAGGGTGGAGTTCAGGGAATAATGGGTAGGGGAGGAGTCAGACCTCTGGAACCAAAGAGCTTCAGATTTGGTACCAAAGTCAAATCCAACAACCCATAGTATAACCAGACAAATCGGATAGTGATCTGTTGTTACTGTAAGCACATAACTTTCATATTTTTCTGCACTCCTTGTCTTCCAACTCTACTGAAATAGCTCTTCTTGAGTAGACTTATATTCGGACAGCTTTTTCTTCATTTAACCCTATGATTTTTGCAGTGTTATCAGATCATCTGAACAGCTAATTAAAGCTGCTTCTATTTTTTCCAGCCTTTTGTTATTTCAGTTGATATATTCCTTCAGTGTTTCATTTATTTTAATCATCTCTAAGTACATTTGATTTATTTTCCCTCTAAGTTACTGGAAGCCATCTCTTGAACCACAGCTAAAGCTTGAACTGCTTTTTGATGAACAGCTTCAGAATCCTTCCCAAACAGCATTTTCTGTTCAACATTCCTGGTTGATTTTCTTTCAGGTTTTCTAAAATTCTTCAAAAAAGGCATTACACACCAAAAAATACAAGGAACCAAATTTAGTGTGAGAAAGATGCAAATCACCACAGAAACAATGAATGGCAGCAACACTTTAATGTTTAAACCCACACTCCAAACAATAAAATCAAGCTGAGCAATTGCTTTCATATTCTAAAACAACCAAAGGGGGCTTGTTAGAAATAGAAACCACACCAATTAGAACTAATCATTTAAATAATCTCTGTTAAGTTAATAATATTCCCACCCAAAGATAGATATATCTGATCATTTGATGGCTCTCCGGTTGTATACTAGAAAAATTAATTTAACACTTTAACGCTTACGTTTTCATCATGCTAATGAAAACAAAAAATATGTGTTTGAAAAGATTAATGTTGATAAAATTGATTCTGATAGTGCTGCACCCACCCAGAGAACAAATGATGTTTAATAAAAAGAGCACTTTTCATCCTAATTGACACCCTTTAGTATGCCCTTTTGAGAACACGTATGACAGTGACATACTAATCATGAGGAAAAAGAACAGTTTACGTTGATATAATTATACCAAACAAGAAAGTGAACGCCTTCATTCGATTATGAATGAAGTCAGTCAAACTGATGAAACTGAAAAAGGGGTACCTTAGTTATTTACGATGCTTTTGATTACTCCAGTGCAAAGCTCACCTTATAACAGATCAACCAGCATATATACAGGTATCCAAAGACCAAGCTGTTATTGCATATAAGAACATCGATCTTCATTTGGAAGATTGGTTGTTACAGAATTTTATTAGTTCTTTATTCGATTTTTTAACAAATCCTAATCCAGAAATTCCTACAATTTTTGGAGTCTCCAAGACTCATACAGATACCTGTAATCCCACATTATGTCCCATAGTAGCCGTGCAGGAGTCTCAAACTTATTCCCTGGCTGTTTTCGTTGATAGAACGTTAAAACCTTTTCTGAACACTAGGACACATATACTAAGAGATTCCTGTGAGTTTTTTTAAGTAGGTTGAAAAATGTATGTTTTACTTTTTTTTTTTAACAGTGGATGTTCTTCTTGATCTTTTTTACTAGTATACCACAAATTATAGGTTTAGATTTTTTTCATGAAGCTTTAAATGATTTTGTATCCATAACAACTATGGATATTAACCTTATTATGGAATATATGTTTGGTGTTAGATAACAATTGCATTTATTTTGAGGGTGAGTTTTACAAACAAATTACAGACATTGCTATAGGTTCCGCTTGTGCCCCAACTTTTGCAAACTTTGTTATGTGGTTATGGGAGAAGAATGTTTTCTTATATTTGAGATATCTTGACAATGGGCCGGATTTATGAAAACTTTCACAGAATGCAAGAAGAGTGTAGGAGCTCACGCCGGCAATATGTCTGCCATGCGATCCAGGTACAGCCGGCAGGGGCGTGCACGAGAGCTGCTAAAGCTACTCTTGCACGGACAGCGTCATGGTATGTAAATTACCTCATTTTCTGGTGAAAGCCATGCAAATGAGGTAAATTTATGATCCAGGAAACACTAACCTGTCCATGGAAGATTAGTGCTAGCTGCAGAAATGTACTCCGTTGGTAACGGAGTACAGTTCTGCAAATAGCTAAATGGAGCCATGACAGCTCCAAATAATGGATGCATACAGTTGAGGAAGCATGCCAATGGCCACATATAAGGCCATTGGCATTTATAAATGTTTTAAAATATAAAAATGTAACTTTTTTTCCCTGATCTCCGATGTTTAAGCATAGCGCAGCACCGCGCAAATGTGCGGCGCTTAGAAAAACAAGAAAATAATTAAAAAAAAACAAAACAAAAATAGGCATTTTCACTAAAAAGTTTATTCTGCCATGCAGGTGAATGGTAGGCTGAAGACAACATGGCCACTGAGTAGTGGTTGCTAAGGGGGGAAGCTCAGTGTGAGAGATGTAACCATGCATTAGTAGGCAATCCTATGCAAATGAGGATAAGAATAGTGAATCCCAATTTTCCCCAGCATGTGAGCCATGTCCCAAGAGTGTAAGAGTAGGAGTAGGTGAGTAGTAGAGCAGAATATAGATAACATCATGATGGGGTGTGTCAGACAGGCTGTAAGCTAATTGGAGCACAGTGGCATATGTTTGGTTTGAGTTGCTCATGATTGTAAGAGGTATGCCTACAGTTGTCCTATTTGAAAACCTCAAACCAAAAGTGCACAATGTTAAAAGATAGGAAACTCCTTGCAAACATGCACACAGCGTGTGTGTTTGCTTGCACGGCACTTCCCCCCGGGCAGAAACAGAAAGGCAAAAGGAAGGAAAAGAAGTAGTAGGAAGTTAACCAAGGAGAACTAGCAGAGCTGCCAGGTGAAATATATCAGAATCAGCCAATTACACAGGCAGCAGACTAGCCCAGCCCAGCCCAGCACTTTAAACTCTGCAAACAGCATTCCCCCCTGTTTTTTCCCAATACCTCTGCAACACTGCAGTATACAAAGAGGGAAAGCTTAAAAAGCTTAAGTCAGACAAAATGTTAGGGGCTGCTGTTGCTATCATAAACCAACATGTGCAAGGTGCTGAGGGTGGTGATGTTGTGAATGCTGCTGAGCAACCCACAATGAGGAGACAGAGAAGAGTCTACAGACCCAGGGTAACCTACCAGGGGCTACATGAGCTGGAGATAGTGGAGAGCTATAGGGTGGACAGAGACCTCCTACAGCAAATTGTTGAGCTGTGCCGACCACGCCTCACACACAGAACCAACAGAGGGGAACCCATCCCAGTGGATACCAAGGTATGTGTTGGCCTAAGAATACTAGCTATAGGTACCTTCCAAAGACCAACTGGTGATATGATGGGGATTTCACAGGCATCAGCATCCAGGGTACTCCATCAGTTCCTGGATGCCATGTCAGCACATGTCGGTGACCATGTATATTTCCCCAATTCCCGTGAGGCATTGGCCAGCAATATACATCTTTTCCACCAAATTGCAGAATACCCTGAGGTAGTGGGTGCAATAGACTGCATGCACCTATGCATCAAAGCACCACCTGGTGAGCGGGGTAGGGTCTACATCAACTGCAAGGGCTTCCCCTCCATCAACTGCCAGGTCGTGTGCGATGCCCAGGGCATAATAATGAATGTGTGTGCTGGCTACCCTGGAAGCTATCATGATTCCCACATCTGGCATCTGATGCAGCTGTACCAGAGATTTGCCAATGGGGACATCCCTGATGGTCACCTAGTGGGGGATGCTGGATACGCACTGGAGCCATGGCTGATGACACCCATCAGAATTGCACACACACCTGCACAAGAACTCCATAATGAGGCACACACACAAACAAGAAACATAATTGAGCGTGTGTTTGGAATGCTCAAGTCACGGCTCCAGTGCCTGGACACATCTGGTGGAGCCTTGCAGTACTCACCAACTACATGTACCCAAATTGTTATGGTATGTGCCATGCTACGCAATATGATCCTGCGGAAACAGCTGCAGCAGGAACAGCATGGTGCAGGGCCAAACATCCCCCCGCCATTGCCAAGGCCTGCACAGGCACAGCGTGACTCAGAGGAACAACAACCTAAGCCTGCCCCAATAGGCAAAAGGAGGCGTGCCCAGTATGCCCTGGCCTTGGCAAAGAGGCAATGCATAGCACATACACTCACTCAGTAGGAACCCTGGAAATGACACCTCTCTCTGACTCGCACATACAGTAAAAGGGATGCCTAACTTGACACTTACCTGTTTTCAAACATGTATAGGGAGTGTACTATGTGTATCCGACATAGACAGCCCTGCAGCACCACCTGAGGCATGTGTGCCCTATTGTAAGCAATATAAAGCACTGCTAAACACATTTTACCAGTATTGAGCATATTTAAATCCAATTGCGTGTAGCTGCACACCGCGCTAACCAGTGCAATGTCGGGCAACATTGGGCAATGTTGGGCAAAGTCGAGAAAAGTTGGGTAAACATGCTCACACCTGCTTTACTGTTCCTTAACCAGTCAGGTCTGCCCAACAGGAAAATAAAAAGCAGTGACAGGGCTCAAACTCAGGATACTGTGCACTATAGTCACAGTACTGAGCCACTAAGCTGTGACAGCATTTCACTGGCACAGACACAACTTAATTCACTCACACATACCAGTTGGGGGGGTCACATACCTAACAGTCACAGCCAGCAGGACAATTGTAGACAAACACAAACACAAACAAATGCTGTATCATGCCCTCTGAAGAGGCATATGAGTAACCTCCCCCCAGGCCTATGCAGACAGATAACAGCAGGCCAGGCAGTGTGATGTGGATTGGGTAGGGTATGAAGTCACAAACTAATATGCATGTAATTGGAAGCTAAGATCTGTAGTACAGTGGTATGCCTCAAGCCAGTATGATAGGCAACAGTACAGACTGAAATGGAGTACCTGACATAGCAGTGCAGGCCTAGCAAATGTGTATAAGTGTCAGGTGTACCCCTCATCCTATATACACCCACAGTAACAATCAGGTGTGCCTCCCGGGTAGAAATGTACAAATAATAGCTGTCCCCCCTGTATGTAGAAATGTTGATAGGTCTATGCAAATTGACTCATGGAAGCCCTGCAGGAACAGCGTGCTTCCTGTCGATGTACAACACTAAGGTGAGCCCTGAAGTAAAAACCAACATACTGAAAGGTCATACTGGGCATGCTCACACACTTAAACAAACAAAGCAAATTTCAGTCAACAACATACTGAAAGGTCATACTGAGCATGCTCACACACTTAGGCCATGTCTGAATACAGCAGTGGGCCACACATATCTGGCAGTTGCAATTCTTACTCCAGACACATCACTATTCACCAATCCTGCCTTGCGCACACAGTGATATGAAAATAGACCCATATAATATATTGGACCCCTGTCATAATCAAACTATGTAATACAAGTACTTAAGTTGTTCAAAGAAAGTGAAAATCCAACGAAGATCAATAAATCTCCGACCAGTATCATCAAGAAACAATGAGCACTCCTAACATTATCCAAGTCATGTTCTGGCAAAAATATTGCCAAAGAGCCCATAGGGAACCATGAAGCTTTCTTTAGCTGTGTCATAAATATCAACGTAAACTCATATATGTTCTGAGTGTACATGACTGACATTGCCAACATCTTGTCAGACAGGTTCATACATATTTATCCCCCTCTCACTGACAAAAGGGCCCATTACCATACCTGGAGATTGTGAAAAGCCAGAAATCACATATACAATGGTTAAACAGCTCTATCCAAACCTAAAAACACAGTGTCTATGGGATGACATGGTGTCCCTGGCTGTGTCATATGTGAACTCCAAAACAAACAGACCCTGCACCTGAACAGTCTGTTGAGACTCACCCTCTGTACAGGATATGAAACTGTTGAATGGGTTACAGCAACATTTGGCATACTCCACAAGTGTTGGTGCACAACAGACCATGGGAACTATTGTCTTATAAGCCTAATAAGCCTGATCTGCAAGGCCATGGAGTCCATCATTATGGAACTCATAAACAGAGCTATTGGGAGCCAACAAACACCCAACCCTACCCATTTTGGTTTGGTCAGGGGCAGATCATAGTCCCTAAACCTGCTAGACAGTTTTCAAGGCGGTTACCCAGGACATACATTAATGAAATGAGCTCCACATGGCCTACATAGACCTTGAAAAGCCCTTTTCCAACATCCCACACACATGTATCCACAAAATCAACAACCTGTGCATAAACACATATGTCATCTGATGGATTGCCAACTGGGGCACAGATAGATCCCACAAGGTAAGAATTGTAGTCTCCCTGTTGGACTGTAAGCTGGTAACAACTGCTGTCCCCCATGGCTCAGTCCTGGGACCCCACCTGTTTGGTGTATACTTTTCAGAAATACAGTCAAACACACGAGGGCTATGGTTAGCAAAGTTTGTGGATGACTGCAAAAAGGTTGTCATAATCGATGTTTGGGACAACAGAGACATCCTTAAAAAGGGTCTCAGTCAGACAGATGTGGTGTCAAAATTATGGCCTCGAGCTACAGTCATACAAATATCACATAGGTGCCAACACCCTAAATATGGAGGTAATAATAAGGGATCTATGGATACATGTGGATAGTCATTTCTACTTCCAGAAACACATTCACAAAGTGGTTAGAAAATCATGCTATGTGGTCCCACAAATTACCAAAGTCTTTGCATGTAGGTCAAAGGAGGTTCCCTCTACTCATCAGTCATCAGACCCATCAGAGAGTACCATGGAACACTTGTGATGAATCTGACTAGGCAACTTCAGCAGTTGATAAGACACTGAAATACCTCAACAAGAGGATTACTGGCCTCAAACAGTTGCCCCATGCAACAAGACTGAAGTAACTCAATCTGTACTCTGTCGCATACTGTCTAATCAAGCGATCTCTGCCCAACAGTCCGGTCCATGTCCAATGCAGGACTGATATACATGCTCTATCTGAAGCAAACCCAACTCACTGTGCCACATGCTCTAAGGATATAATCATCACAACAATAAATAGAACATGTTGGAGGGATACATTACTAACTTACAGACTTCCCTTGCTTTGGAACAGGCTCCCAACCAACATTAAGCTGAGTCCTTCACTGACACTCTTCCAGAGGAGCCTTTATGAGTGTATGTGAAACTGGACTGTCACACCATAGATCACTTCATCAGCTCTACTACACAGAGGCATAGGGAACTAACCCCATGTGTGGTGATAGCTGCACAGTCTGGCCATACTAATATATGCCTTCACGCAGATAGCCTATTACCTACCTATGTACCTATATATATGTAGGGGGAACACAGTATAATAAGCCAAAGATGGATGGGCAGAGATGTGTGTAAGAGGGTGACCATGACAGGGAGCCATCCAGGACTGTCCCACTCAGCACACATCCCAATGGCACAAAAGACATATGAGGTGCACATCTCACCCACTGTACATAATAGCCACCAGTATCTGTAAGCATTACAGTGTATGTGGTGCATGTGCCTGCTGTACAACATGACTGTACAATGAAGTACACATCTACTATCTGTAGACATGTACCTGTCACATAGGTTCATAGGTATGTAGTAGACTATCTTCACGAAGGCATATATTAGCCTAGGCAAGTTATGCAGCTTTCACCACCCCATTGGTTAGTCTCCTAAACCCTAGTTCTAATAGTTAGTACCCTAAGCCCCTTTCTAGTGGGGCAGCTGATGTGATGCCTGGTGTGAATTGTCTGTTTCCCATCCACTCATCAAGGTTCCTATTGAAGAGTGTCAGCGAGGGGCTCTGTCTGATGTACATTGGGACTCTGTTCCACAGTAAGGCAAGTGTCTGGGATGGTACTCTATCCCACCAGCATGTTGTATTCATTGTTGTGATGAGGTTCATATCCCTGGAGTGTGTAGTGTAACTCAAATTTTGTTATCCTTAGATGGAGCATGTTCAACAGTTATGTGTTGGACATGGCTCTGTATGTTAGGCAGTGTGTGCCTCTGAGTAGGTGTTATGCAACAGAGAACATATTTAGTTTTACCAGTTGCATTGCATAACACAACAGTTTGAGGCCAGTAATCCTCTTGGTGAGGTACCTCTGTGGTCTCTCCAGCTGCTGGATATGCTTAGTCAAGTACATCCAAAATGGTGCATTGTACTCAATGATGGGTCTGATGACTTAAGAGTAGAAGGCCACCACTATCTCTTTTGATCCTGATGCAAACCCTTTGTTGATTAGGTAGGTCACATAGGATTTTCTAATCACTTTGGCAACATGGTTGTCAAAGGAAAGATGACTATCTACTTGTGCCCCCAGATCCCTTATTACCTTGTCAGTTTTAGGGGTTAACACCTATGTGGTAGTTTGTGGGTACTTTGTTTTCCCCAAAGGGGATTACTATAATTTTTTTTACATTGAGCTTGAGGCCATAATTCTGACACCATGCATCTGTCTCATAGAGTCCCTTCTGGAGAATATTTGTGTCACCCAGGGAATCTATTATGGCAAACACTTTACAGTTCCCAGCAAACATAGTCAACCACAACCCTCCTGTGTTGGCATGTACTTTTGAGAAGTCTATACCAAACAGGAGGGGCCCCAGGACTGAACCCTGGGGGACACCAGTTGTTACTGGATTAGAGTCTGGCATGTAGCCAGCAACTCTTAATTTGTGGGATCTATCTGTGAGCCAGTTTGCAATCCATCTTGTGATATATGGATTTATGCCCAGGTTGGTGAGTTCATCTCTGATACCTGACTGGGGAATGGTGTCAAAGGCCTTAGCGAGGTATAGGTAGGCTGTGTGGAGCTCCTTTCAATCATCTGTAGCCTGGGTAACTGTCTCAAAGAAATCCACCCAGTTAAGGAGGTGTGATCTGCATTTGATGAAACCAAACTGGGTGTGCTCAACTGTGTGAAGGTTCCCAATGTCTTTATTGTTGACTTCCATTATGATTGGCTCCCTTGTCTTGCAGATCAGACTCATCAGGCTCATAGCGAATGCCAAGGCTCTTTTGTGGCCCCACTCCTGTGGAGTGGGAAGAACATTGCTGTGAAACATTCTATGGGTACATATCCTGTAGAGAGGATGTAGAGAGAGGTGTAGGTATCCTTGATGAATATGGATACATCCTCACCCTGTGTGCTATGATCCAGGTTCTGATGCTGGAAGGTATGGAATGAGTAGTATCCTGGTAGTGCTGGTGTCCTCTCTGGATCCTTGAACTAGGTTTTTCTTACTGCACAGATATTAATATTCTCCATACTGAGAAGTGCCTCGAGTGTGTGCATTTGGAGGCTGAGACTTCTGGCAATGAGTAGCATTTAGCTCACTTTGTGGTTATTTGTGTTGGTTACGGGGTTTGGTTTGTCCTGAGTGACCGGTGTTCCACTCCTGAAGTCAACGCCTCATTGGTCTGATCCAACCATAAGCTAATTACCCTACATATCCACATTCTGCCCCCACCCCCCATTAAGGAAACCATGTTAAAAAAATTCTCCACAGCCAACTTCATGCTTCTTAAGACAGAAGTGGTGAACTTCATGACACCCTTGCAGATGGACAGTACAGTTACGACTACTGAATCCCACACAATTGCACTTTATAAGCACTTACATGACTGCATGGATCGTGCTATCCCAAACAGAACCAAGACGCTATCCTCCAAAAAAAGCAAGCCAATCTGATGGTCCTCTGCCATAAACAAACTGTACAACAGAAGGAAGAAACTGTTGCAAAAGAGTAAAATCCCATGAGTGGAGGAGCTCCCTGGTCAGCCTCAGTAAGAAGCTGCGATCCCTGATAAAATCCTCCAAAGCTAGTTACGAAAACAAAATCGCCACTGATTCTAAAGACAACCATAAAGCATTCTATAGCTATGTCAAGAATCTCAATGGCAACACTCAGATCTGCTCTGAGTTACAGCACAATGGCACTAAATATACAGACCCAACTGATATTGCCAACATCCTGGCAGATAGGTTCAGTGCTAACTTTAACCCCCTCTCACCCATTAAAGAGCCCATCTGTATACCAGAAGAATGCAAAGTTCCTGTAATCATGGCTGCACAGGTAAAAACCACACTCTCCAAAGCCAGGAACACAGCATCCATGGGACCAGACAACATCCCAGGCTGCGTTCTACATGAACTACAGAACGAACTAGCACCACACCTAAGTACCATGTTCAATCATAGCCCTCACCTCAGGCTTTGTGCCTGCTGAATGGCGCACAGCGACGGTTATCCCACTACACAATGGGGGAGCCACCATGGACCCCAGAAACTAGCACCCCATTAGCCTGATGAGCCTGGTCTGCAAGGCCATGGAACGTATCATCATGGAACTTATAAACAAAGACATTGGTAATCTCCAAACTGTGGACCCCAACCAGTTCGGGTTTGTAAAAGGCAGATCATGTCTCCTAAACCTGATAGACTTCTTTGAAGCAGTCACCAAAGCTGTAGACAAGGGTAAGGTGGTTCACACAGCCTATCTAGATCTTGCCAAGGCTTTCGACACCATCCCCCACTCTGGAATTATAGATAAACTCACTAAACTAGTTATAAATCCCTATCTCACAAGATGGGTTGCCAACTGGCTCACTGACAGAACCCACACTGTGAAAGTAGCAGACTCCAAATCTGACTTCAGACCAGTGACAAGTGGAGTACCACAGGGTTCAGTCCTGGGTCCTGTCCTGTTTGGTATCTACTTCCCTGAAGTACAGGCTAACACAGAAGGTCTTTGGCTAATGAAGTTCACAGATGACTGCAAACTAGGAGCCATAATCAAAACTACTAACGATGTGGACATCCTACAAAACGGCCTCACTAAGACAGATGCCTGGTGTCAAAGCCATGGCCTCAAGCTCAGTGCCAAAAAGTGCATTGTCATCCCCTTTGGTAAAAACTCTGTACCCATGAACTACAACATAGGCGGTAGTATACTTAACACCAAAAGTGTGATAAGAGACTTTGGGACACAGGTGGACAGTAGTCTCTCCTTTGATAATCACATTGCCAAAGTAGTCAGGAAATCCTTCTACGTGGCACACCTCATCACAAAAGGTTTCTCATGCAGGAAAAAAAGAAGTCATTGTTCCCCTCTACTCGTCACTCATTAGATCCATTATAGAGTACAATGCCTATTTTGGTATGTACCTCACAAGACATCTACAACAACTGGAAAGGCCGCAGAAATACCTCACAAAGAGGATTACCGGCCTCAAACACATGCCCTACACAGACTGTCTCAAAAAACTCCAGCTTTACTCTGTCGCATATCGCCTACTCAGAGGTGATCTCTGCCTAACGTACAAAGCTATGTCAAACCCAGAGCTGTTGGACATGCTCCACTTAAAGAAATCCCAATCCCTCCAAGCTACATGCTCTAGGGACCTAAACCTTGTCACCACAATAAACAGAACATGCCGGAGGGATAGATTCCTGTCTCAGAGACTTCCCATACTCTGGAATAAACTACCTATCTATATCAAACAAAGCTCCTCATTAGCACTCTTCAAGAAAAATCTTGATGATTGGATGGGAAATAGGAAATTCACCCCAGGGATCACTTCTGTGTCTCTGCTCGACAGTGGCACAGGAAAATAAATTTCTTGGGTGGCAATAGCCAGGGTATCTTTTTGGCTGGGCTTGTATAGGCCCCAGGGCCGATAGCCTAGTACCTACCTATGAACCTATAAACCTTTGAGCCTTGCCTAAAAAGGTAATATGGGGACAGCAAGAGCCTTGGCCAGTATTCAGAAGCATAGGGGCGACAGGTGAAAACCATCTGTAGCGAAGCAATGAGGCTTGTCTATCATGTCATCACAGGCAGACAGAGACTGGATCCCCTTTGAATGACACCAGAAGCTCAGCCAATTGTTGAAGTTTATCATCTTTCTGTTATATTGCAGTATCATGTAGGTGAAAGCAAGATGCTACTCAAGGTTAGGGTCATACCAGCCTGGGCTACTTGATCATAGAGCTACTATATATCTCTTGTCATGTTGTCCTGGGAGGTATGTCTCAGATCATTCACACTGACATGTACAAAGAACACGTCATATATGTACCTGTTCTGGAGTGATGTAAGTGCTTGTGTTATGTGGCGGATCATAGCACCTGACAGACAACTGACAGTAACCTTCCCCTTGTCCAGCCAAGTGAGTGGAACATCTGTGTGCCAGACTATGGAGTCACCTATTACTAGTGTGTTAGGTATGTTGTTTTGCCTTAGAGCCTGTTGTGAGGCAATAAAAGTAAAAATAAGGCACCAAAGCTACACACTAAAACTATCCACAATTACTTTTATTAAAAGAACAGAGGGTGAGCGCTTTCGCAACTCAATGTTGCTTCATCAGACAATACAAATGCAAACCAAACTGAATTAAATACTTAAGCAATCAGAGTCATTTCAAACATTTAAAGCAATATGATCAACACAATTAAATACTACTAATGCACATCTCATAAAACCATATATAACAAAATTAAAACCAGAATTAAATCTGTATAGAGGCACCATTATTATTTGTGCTATAAATATTTCCATATAAAAATTCCTAACTATAGCAATTTTATTATAAAGCTTAAAAAATTAATGTTTAAGACGTCTCGCTTTAAGGCAAGGGACTTATGAGGTACAGCCATTCAAACCTGGATATCTATCTGCATCTAGCTTAATAATCCATTTCTGTTCTGCCTCTTCTGTATAATTCTCCACATCCCCACCTCTATTAGTCCTTAATATCTGTTGTAGGACCAGAAATTTAAAACAATGCGTACCATTTGTGTTTAAAATATGATCAGCCAGGGCATTAGATTGCTTCTGGTTCCATATGTCTCTCACATGTTCTAATATTCTATCTTTAAAGGTTCTATTTGTTTTCCCTATATAATAAGCATGACACACTTGACAGAAACTAAAATAAATAACATCTGTACTCTTACAGTCATAATATTTCTTAGTATGCAACTTAAAATGTTTCACTGGATGGATATACTCATTTCTAGTGTATAGTGTAATTGTGGATAGTTTTAGTGTGTAGCTTTGGTGCCTTATTTTTACTTTTATTCCTGTACTCTTGGCACCTTAGTGTACCTGCAGCCGGTTCAGTTTGTACACCTGTTGTGAGGCACACTGCTTTACTGTATTATGTGTTTTCTGGCGTGTGCTTGGAGGTGCATGTTGCTTGCTTGTCTGCTTAGGAGAACACTCTCTCTTTTTCAGATTAATATTTGTATTCTCTGAGTATGGTAATGTGTATTTATGTGTGTGTTTTGCTGGTGATTATATTGTAGGTCTATGTGAGACTGTTGTTGTTGTGGTTGTATGACCCTACTCCTCTTGACTGTATTGTCCAGTATTGGGTTGACAGAGCTTAGCCACCAGTTTGACCCTGTGTGCCAGCATGTGGTGCATCAACCCATATATGATATGGTCATGGCCTATGCAAACAATACACTCACAATACACCTAGTATGATAAGCCTGCTGAGGTTAGCAAATGTGAAAAAAAACCTTTGGGCAAACTGTCAGCAAGTAATGTCAGTACTGCACCCTGTAACTCCATATTGCTTGCTGAAGTGTAAAGACATACTTAGTTTGGATTAAGAACCCTGCACTTGCCAACTGTGTGGGTGTCCGTCCGTCCCTGGGGAGAGAGAAACCTTTTTGGAGACTACTCACACCCCTTAGAAGTGGTGTACTTATCTTTGTCAAGTCTGATGATGTCACCATCCTACAAATATACCTGTGGAAAGGTGAAATTCCAGTAATGTGTATAGTGTGTTGCGTAAACGTGTACTGATGTAGTACCATAATGTAGTTAGATAGGGGTTCGATTCCTGCACTTGCCAACTGTGTGTGTGTGAGAGAGTCTCCGTGGGGAGGAGTAACCTTTTTGGAGACTACTCACACCCCTTAAAAGTGGTATATTCATCTTTGTCAAGTCTGATGATGTCACCATCCTACAAATATACCTGTGGAAAGGTGAAATCCCAGTAGTGTGTATAGTGTGTTGTGTAAATGTGTACTGATGTAGTTAGGTAGGGGTTTGATTCTTGCACTTCCAACTGTGTGTGTGTGTGTGTGTGTGTGTGTGTGTGTGTGTGTGTGTGTGTGTGTGTCTCCCTGGGAAGGAGCAACCATTTTGGAGACTACTAACACCCCTTAAAAATGGTATACTCATCTTTGTCAAGTCTGATGATGTCACCATCCTATAAATATACCTGTGGAAAGGTGAAATCCCACTAATGTGTATAGCATGTCATGTAAATGTGTACTGCTATAGTATCATAATGTATTTAGATAGGGGTTTGATTCCTGCCCTTGCCAACTGAGTGTGTGTGTGTCTCTCCTTGGGAGGAGCAATCTTTTTGGAGACTACTCACACCCCTTAAAAGTGGTGTACTCATCTTTGTCAAGTATGATGATGTCACCATCCTACAAATATACCTGTGGAAAGGTGAAATTCCAGTAATATGTATAGTGTGTCGTGTAAAGGCGTACTGCTGTAGTATCATAATGTAGTTAGGTAGGGGTTTGATTCCTGCACTTGCCAACTGTGTGTGTGTGTGTGTGTGTGTGTTTCCTTGGGAGGAGCAACCTTTTTGGAGACTACTCGCACCCCTTAAAAGTGGTATACTCATCTTTGTCAAGTCTGATGATGTCACCATCCTACAAATATACCTGTGGAAAGGTGAAAGCCCAGTAATGTGTATAGCACATCATGTAAATGCATACTGCTGCATTATCATAATGTAGTTAGGAAGGAGTTTGAATCTCACACTTGCTGACTGTGTGTGAGATTGTGTGATACCGTTGGCCAATGTGGAGTGGGTTTTGATTTTTATAGTGTATGACATATCACAATGACAACTGTATGTGCATTACACATGTAAGGTAGCTGTGGGGCAAAGCCATATACATACATGTGACCTAAATTATTTCATAGGTGGGTACTCTGCTTTCTCCATGAAAGCATCTGTTATCTTTGCCAGATTGTGCTGGCGCTTTCCAGACCTTAGGTCACTTCTGTATGCTCATGACAAGCTTAGCCACTGCAATAATCCCTGGGCTACATCTTCTGTTTCACATCCACTCATCACAGTTTCCATTGAAGAGTGTGAGTGAGGGTTTATGCTTGAGGTATATCGGAATCCTGTTTCAAAGCAAGCAAAGTCTGGCAAAGATGACTAATCATTACAGGTGTGCAACAACCTCTGTGGATCTGCATGCAAACCCTTTAATGCTTATGTGCTTCACAGAGGGATTTCCAAAACCCTTTGGTAATGTGATTATCAAAGGAGAGATGACTAAACACATGGCTGTATGTATACATTAGTACCTGTTCCACATTTTGGGGGCTACTACCTATGTGGTACTCTGGGGCTACTTTGTTTTCTAAAAGTGAATAACTATGCTTTCTTTGGCTTATAGCTTTACAGCATGAGTTTGACACCAGGTATCTGTCTGTATGATACCCTTTTGGAGGATGTGTGTGTCATCTGGAGAATAAAGTATAGCCCACAGTATGCATTTTCATCAAACGTGGGCAGACATATCCCTAATGTGTTTGCTTGTACCTAAGAAAGCTATATGCCAAACAGGAGTGGTCCCAGGACTGAGTGCAGGTGAATACCACTTGTTACTGGCATAGAATTGTACATGGAGGCTGCAAATGTTACTGTGTGTCCTACATCTGTATGTCAGTTGTCAACCCATCATCTAACAATCGTTTATGGTCAGTCTGTTGAGGTTATGTATAATACCAGAATGTGGGATGGGTATGAATTGCTGGTGAGCTATAGCTTGGCTGTGTGGACCTCCCCTCCCTCACCTACAGCCTTGTTAACTGGCTTGAAGTCTACTAGGTGTAGAAGTCATGATCTAATCTTTAGAGAACCTAAGTGGGTATGGTGCAGTGTTTGCAGGTTCATAATGTCTCTGTTAATGAGTTCCATAATGCTGTGCTCCATAGCCTTCCAGATAACATTTGTCTGGCTTATAGGGTGAGAGTTTCCAGGATCTGTTGTAGTTCTACCCTTAATCAATTTATGTTAACATTTGCACTGGGTGTGATGAGGGTGGACAGGATTAGGAATAAGTATATTAGAGGGTCAGCCCAGGTTTGAAGGTTAGTAGACCAAGCCAGAAAGGCAGGATTAAGTTGGTTTGTACATGTGCTGAGGAGGGATGCAGAGTATATTGTGAAATAGATGCTAAGGATGAAGCCGCCAGGTAACAAGAAAAGAGGAATGGCTAAGATGAGGTTTATGGCTGTGGTGAGAGAGGACATGCAGGTGGATGGTGTGACAGTGCAAGATGCAGAGGGCAGGAAGAAATGGAAACAGATAATCTACTGTGCCAACCCCTAATGGGAGCATCCGAAAGGAGAAGAAGAAAAAGACGTTGTAGCTCAACCCTTGTGGACTGTGAACACCATTACCGTGCGTCATTCCACAAGTATGTAACCTGTATAGAGGCTACATCTGGACAGAGTATTTAGGTGAGTGGTGACTTCATATGTCAGCTTGTGTATGACACAGCCAGGGACACTGTCCAGTACCATTGCCACTGTGGTTTGGACTTTGGTAAAGAGATGTTTTAACTAGAGTGTCCGTGAATCATCAGGTTTTATATTCTTCAGGTCTGGAAATGTGGCCCTTGTGTAATGACAGGGTGGTGAAATCCACATTCAAACTATCTGACAAGAAATTGGTAATGTCAGTCAGATAAGTGTACTTTGTGACCATTTACATTAACTGTGACCCGATCTGAGATTTCCCCTGTAGATTATAAACAACACTAAAGAAAGCTTTAGTGTTGTCTTTGGAATCCTTGCCATTTTGTATTTTGAAGCTTGCCTTGTATGTTTAATGAGGGCTTGTATTTTCCAAATGATACTGACCAGAGAGGTTATCCCTTCTTGGTATGTAACTCTTTTTTGGTACAACTTCACACGTTCTATTATATATTTAGTTTATGGCAGGGGTCCATGAGACTAATGCACTTTTACTGTATAAGTGAGAATTTCTTGTGTTTGTGATAGCACGGTCCATGCAACCCTGTAGGCGAACAGTGTGCATTACTAAAGGATTATGCAGCTAAGACAGTTAACCTTAGTAATGCAAACCAATGACAGATAGGAACAACAGCATCACCCACAGCCCAGTGTCAACTCGTGTCATACACACACATATGTACTCAAGTTCCAAAATATGTGTAGTACAATGCATACTGGCCGCCAATAAAAACTATGGAGTGTTAACACTGGCCAATACAGGGCATGTCACCCTGCCCATGTGTCCAATATGCATGTATATGCAGACAGTGCACCTCCACCATGTTCACAAATGGACACCTGCAAACGTGTGTTGCACACACCCCACACTTACTGCCTACTGTATAACGCATGCTGACACAACTACACACATCAGTCAAGTGGCACATGGGCAAACAAAACACGATTGGAATAAACACTGGTGAAAACAATACAACATTGCTAATTACAGCTTTAATGCATCATGCCTGCTCAGCTACACCTTCAAGGATATCATTACACTTTACTGCTGACAACATGCTACACATCCAACCATTGCTATACTTTATTAAAGTCACCCTGTGCATCAGCACCATGTTAGCCTGTTCCTGCATCAATGTTACAAATGACAGGAGGTGGCACAGGTTTCATCATATGCACAGGGTGTGTTGTTGGTTTGCCAGAGGCCTACACTGAGCCACACAATCGACGAGTGTGTGTGTGTGTGTGTGTGTGTGTGTGTGTGTGTGTGTGTGTGAGGGCCATGAGTACTGTTAAGGGGCAATGTTGATGTCTTGTGTGCGGGTATGTGTTTGGCCTAGGTTTCTGGTTTATGTGTGTGTGTCTGCATGCACACAGTTCCACCATGTGGCTGCCATATACAGTTATTTGTGAGACAGCTACAGACTGTACCTGGCAGGCTTTACAGATCACCGTCTCTGGCCATGGATAGGGAACCTGTGCCTGGCAGGGGTGCTACAGACAGTATCAGGTACTAATCCAGATTGGGTACTATCAGAAGAGGTTGACATATGTCCACTGGATCCAGGTTCCTGCTGGGACTGGCCAGAGCCACGTGCATGTGGTCTGTAGGACAGTCTATGGACATCCCCCCCCAACATTGCTGGGGCTGGTACTGGCACTACGGGAGTGGCTGTGACTTGCTGGACGTCCACAGTGACCTCCAGCTGGTGATGTTGTTGGCATACATCCACATCAACATCTCAACCATCCCGCACTGTCCTGACACATGGACATGACATTATGGAGGACATCCAATGTCTCACCCCAACGTCTATCAATGACCTTAGTGTAGTTAAGTATGGGACCTGCTAGGTCATGGATACTGTCATTTACAGAGGTGTAATGAGACCTCTGTGCCCTTAGCCCCTGTCTGGTGTACCACTCCATTCATGTCTGTGCCTCCATGACAGCCTGGAACATGCATGTTGTAGAAAGAGGTGTGGCACGTCTGCCAGGGGCATGATGACCAGCAGTGCTCTGACGAGAACCCCTGGGCATCTGCCTATGTGGTACCATTCCAGACATCTGGCTATGGCTGCTGTGTCCTGATACATGTGCCATAGATACCACACTGTCCTGGCCAGTGTCAACCGTGCACTGTCCCTCAGCTAAGAACAATGGTGATGATGGATGTACAGGCAGTATGACTGTGTGCATGGATGGGGTGGAGACTTGTGTACTGTCAATTGGTGGCCCAACAACAGACCCTGACAAACCTGCCTGTGCCTCAACACACCTATCCTCATCACTGTTTGTCTCAGTGACATCAGGTTCCCTGCTGTACTGAACCAGCCCCACCTCACCACCTGTGAGAGGAAAACACACTTTAAGACCTGAACATGACTTCAGACCACATGCACACATGCGCACATGCACATGCACAAAACTACACTCCTCCTGAAAGCAGACACACACAACACCAGCAACCACAGAACATACACAATAGCAGGTGATGGTGGGGTACAGTATCACAAGCAAAACAGTTATATCACACATGTCAGCATGCAGGACATGTGTTGCTCAACAGCATGCAGTGCAAGTGTAGTCAGTCCTTGTTACTAACAGTATACATGGCTTTGATGCATGTGTTTTGTTATTAGGTGATGGCCCTCCCCCTGGAACACAATGCATACATGGACACAACATTGCTGTGCAGGTATTCATAACCCTGTGATGTGCTGTGCACCATAACTCACAGGTGTGCATATCATTGCTGGATGTTTATCTGTGTGTCAGATAGGTATCCAATGCTGATTACAGCCTCTGTGTCTTTAGCAAATAATTGTGGACACATTTTTAGCACATGCATGATGAGTATTCACACAACATCATCAGTGGTGCATGGATAACTGATGGAATACCATTCGGCCACATACCCAATGTCCGGTACTTATGGTGAGTGTAGATCATATTGTGGACATGTCAGTCTCATCCATGACGTGGCATGCTAAAACACAACTGCATATTTAAACACTACACATACCCAATATGTGTCATATGACCTAGCCACTCACTAGCATCACAAGACATATATGTGTCAGTTGTGCAAATGGTGATTGGTATGCATACTGTTTAGAGGTGCATATGTGTGCACAAATGCATCATTATGGTGTGTAGCAATGACAGCTATGTTTATTACTGTGGTTATAATAACTGGATGGGGTATAGTACCATAGGCCATCATCATGAAGCATCAGGTGGTCACTCAAGGCTACAAATGTTTCACAAACCAGCACTAATCATGCTGTGCCGGAACTGTACTACCTTGGCTAACTTCATCATTTCACAACCAGTTGTTACGTGAGTTTGTAAGGAGGCCAATAAGGAGCATTCCCTGACATGAATGTGTAGTGTGTTGCAGAGTGTTTAAATGCCCCAGGATAGGCCTCTACCCCTCAGGTATATTATGTGTAATGTGGGGATGAGATTTTGGATACTGGAGTGTGTCTCTACAGAGGTTTGGGAATCCTTTATGTGTAGCATGTTAAAATGCTCTGTGTATGACATAGATGTGTATGTTATGTGAATGTTGGGTATCAGCTGTGCCTATCCAATGGTCATTACAGTCTAGCCACATTTGTTTGAGATGGTCTGGGTATTGCATGTGTTTGAGGCAGCTAATCACATTAGTGAGATGTGCGTGCTCTTGCACCAAACATGCACAGCATGCATTATGGGTAGGTGTGCTACATGTGTACATGGCCTACACCTTAATTATGACATGCACTTTTTATTTACAATAATAAATGTAGAACACACTCACCAGCATCTGTCCACTGCCTTGATGTCACCCCAGAGGGACCTACATAGAGATGAGACAGTTTGTCAGTGGCCACAACTGTGGCATTGCTACTGTGTGTTTGCAATCTTACAGTACAACAACAGTTTACATTCACAGGGCTACAGATTATGTTCCAAATGATCAGTATTGCACAACAACAGGGTCCACATCTTTGAATGACACACTCCACATCTCACATATGCACAATCTGCCAATACAGATAAGAATAGTCTACAGATATAGAAACTAACAGTTTCCAAACACAAATTTACAGAAAGAGCACGTTCTCTAACTCCTTTCTGCACTTTGACAGTGGGCACCCTTTTTACCTCAAAAGGGGCATTATCAAAGGTCAGCTTATTAGGGCGTCCAGAATGTGCAGTACTTTGGAGTTATTTTTTATGGAGGCTGATTTTTTGAGAACATTATTTCTGGAAAGGGGTTATCCTTTGTGGCTTTTTCAAGCCACACTTTCAGACATTTTAGAGAAAAGAGACTCTCTCTATCCTCCTTTATTAGGAGCAGGTTTACCGCTCTCTTCACCCTCCAACAAACAGGAGTTTAGTGCACACAAAAATTTTGTTTACACTTATGCTAGTGATGCAAAAGAGATAGAAAGTATAATACAAGCATTTTGGCTGATAGTCTCAATGCATGAGGACATTTGTTTATATTTTCCCACAACTATTAATTTTACTAGAAAAAGGAACATTAATTTAAAAGGTATTTTGGAGCAAAATAGTAACAGGACACATTCTTTTAGTAGTAGTGTTTTGCGTAAAAGGGTTGGCACTTATAGTTGTGGTAGATGCAATCAGTGTTCCTTTATTTGGCAAAGTGATCACATTTTTATTCCTTCTAGAAGATTTATTATTAGAACACATGGGCATCACACATGTTCATCATCAGGGGTGGTTTACCTTGGCATTTGCCGAGGTTGTCAGAGTTTCTATGTGGGCAAGACGGAGAGAGTTCTTAAGCGTAGAATCTATGAACATTTGTATGAGATCAAAAAAAAGAAACTAATGCTTTTTATAAGCACTCTCTCACTTGCCCACAGATGTCACTTAAATTCTTCGTGCTTGAAAAGGTGAACCCAGATCCGAGGGGAGGTGACTGGGAGACCAGACTCAGTACGAGGGAACTTATTTGGCAACTCAAGTTGGATGCTACTAAACATCCAGGCCTGAATGACTGTATTAATTTAACACCAATTTTGAAAACTAACAGCAACATTCTATGAAGTTAGAGTACATTTTTTGGACTGGCTATAGTCGCATACTGTTTTATGCAGGGTGGTTTAGGTTTTATTCATTCATTTATTTTTTATATTTTTACACATACATTTATTACAGATTTTTTAGTCAAAACTTTGCACATATTTTTAAATAGAAATTGCAAAGTATATAGGTGAACCAGCTCAGAACATCTGCACAATAGACATATATTAGAGTGGCCTACACGCTTTGATGCATTGGCCAGCAGATTATTTACTACTCATTTTTTGCACATTACTCATGCACTAGGCTGGTTAGATGATTACTGTTCACAGTGGTTATCAGCATAGTGCAGTAGATTCATTTTTTTGACTGAAGTATGTTTTTAGCATTGTTTCTGGCTGTTTTTTTACTGCTGTTTCAAATTTATTCTTAATATATTTTAAAGTCAAGTGCACTTAATTTACTTGTTTGAGGAAACCAAAGGTGAACATATAAAGGTGCATTCTTATTAAGTAAGGTTGCACCCTAGCAATGGTTTCAACAACATTTACAAAACAGTTTGTTAAAATGCATTTGTTTTGTGAAAACTCAATTGTTGAATTTGCATTGAGTTAACAACTGCATTTAATTGTTTAATGAGTTTCAAGTATTTGTTGCAAGGTACTTAAACTGAGTGTGCACATTACAATTTTAACTTGAGAAAGCCCAGTACCACTGGGTGAAAGTGCTTGTTTGTATTCTGTTGGTTCTGTATTAAAGAAGATTTTTCCATACAACAACATTGGTGGATTCCACTTTCTATCTTTTGGGATTACTGGTTTTTGAAA
The DNA here is from genome assembly GCF_019279795.1 of Protopterus annectens. NCBI lineage: Eukaryota > Metazoa > Chordata > Ceratodontiformes > Protopteridae > Protopterus > Protopterus annectens. The sequence goes on along the minus strand of NC_056733.1, from coordinate 862,933,420 downwards.
GCCAAAATCTTTACCAAAATCTCCACCACTTTAGTTTGGTACATTTTATTCTTCAATTTGTGGTGTCCTGGAAGTGTTTGTTTGCCTTAAGCTCTTGGTTTTTCTTTTTTGTTCTTGGTCGGAGTTCTTTTTTGCTACTTACTAGTCTACAGATATGCCATGTTACCTGCATGCTCCATGTGTGCTTGTTGGGTGGGTCCAACCTCCATCATGGTGTATGTCTGCTGCTGTCATTGTTGGGCAGGTGCCACCAGGCTCATGAGCAGCTCCTCCACTCTGGTGCGGGGGGGGGGTGGATATTAACACCACCCCCTGTTGCAAGCTGTTGTCTATGCACATCAGCGGCAAGCTGACGGACATGTCTGAGAAGATCACTGCAGTGGTGGCGTACCTTCTCATATGTCTGGTTATGCAGACCTACCTCATTGACCCTGCAGACAACATCTTGCCACATTGCAGTACGCTCCTGCTGGTCCTGGCTGGTTTGTGAGAACATGAGACGGTAGTGCTGAATCATACTGCTAGTAATGATATCATCTTCAGCACTACTGTAACTCGGGTTCCTGTGGTGGGCCATGATCCCTGGAAGACGTAAATACAAAAATATATCTGAGCAAGTCATATGGCACATTTAACATTATACAGTACAGATATCACTGAACTGCCATATATAGCAACCTATAAGCTAACCAAGAGTGAAACACTGTAACTGCCACTTATCACTGCTCACCCCACAACTGCTTGAAAGTGCCTTGCTCACTCTGTATCTAATGAACCATGTTCTGCACAGCAACAAAATAAAATTGCTATATAAGACTATACATGAGTACCTGGCACACTGTATGCAACACGATGCACCACCTAGCCACAGCAGATATACATCAAGCTGATGTGTAAAGAAATATATCATCCATCACAATCAGTGTAAGGTCCAGTAAATGTATTACTTTTATACCACACAACTTGTTAATGCCAAAACCGTGGCCAAAATATGTGCACAACTGGGAATATAGGTCACATACTGCTGTAGTACACTATGAATGTTGCTAGATATGCAGTTATATGTACTACCACACATATGTCAAAGGACATGTTACAGACATACCCACACACATATCAGACATAATTACAGGACACAAAGGTATGACAACCCAGATAAGCTTTCAGTGTGTACTATACAGTACTGTGTGTCAATACTTACACAACCTTAGTCTTGAGAAATGTAATCTGTGATGAATACAGGGACCACACAAAACAGTGGATGCAAGCAATGTGGACATACACCATACTTTGCTGTACTGGCCCAGAGCTTCAATTAGTACTACAGTACACACAGGATTTGCATTCAACATCGGTACCAATCAATAATCATAGATGTAGTGCTTTAGCCTCCAATGACACACCCTAGTTAAAACAAAGGGACTTAATCACACTGTATGCAATAGCACTTGTTCTGCTTAGCAACAGAATACACAGCTTTTGCTACGATCAAAGCAAGGACCCATAATACCATAACATAAACAGTTTCCCACTAAGCTATCCCACAGATACATATCTTTGACGTATTCACAAACATATTGACCATCACAGTCAGTCAACAGTACAGAGAATCTATTGCATCAAGTAGATGTAGGTGTGTATGAGTATATATATATATATATATATATATATATATATATATATATATATATATACACACACATCCATTTGTCTACATATACATATATATGTAGGCACATATACATTTCACCTTTCATAGTGAGAATATCAATTATACAAAGGATGCAAGGTGTACACTAATGTAATAAAATCGCACAGTCTTGGGATAAATGCATTGAAGGTGTTCACAGCCCAGGTGGCTTTAGCAGGCCTTACTGGCTTCAACATTGCAAACTGAACAAACCACCCACAGTGTTTAACCACCACATGTCATATACCAGCACTGTATGCTGTCTTGTTTGTCACGCACTAAAACCTACATACAAATATGCGCATACTAACCTTCACCAACATATATATCTCCCCCCTTCTCAAACAGTTGCAATATGTCCCCTGCTCTATGCACATATACATATGTGAATATATATGAAACATATATATTTCTCTGTATGTGTGTGGCATACACACACATGGTCCACACTGTTGTAAGTCCCTGGACCTCACAGCTGAACTGTTGGGGCCTTGCTGCAACACAAACAGGTGTCACATATGAACACAGACTAACATTAGGAGGGGTATATATGGCAACAGATGCTAGCTAAGCATACTAGACTGCTACAGCAGTTGCCAATGCTAAGCTACACTTTAATATGACTATCATGCATATGTTGTTCTGTCACACCCATGTTTATATAATGTCAGCGCTAATCTCCCCAACAGCCATTAGCCACACTACTGTACAGAACAGATAACATGGATCAGATCTTTGACATTTAATGCTGAGCTACACATTTCACAGGTATGTCCCACTGCCCACAGGTACACACAGTATTGTCCATAGCAGTAGTTAAGCAGAACATCTGTGCATAAAGAAGTACTGCTGCCACATATGAATGTTTCACATTACGTAGACTACTCTTTAATAACATCTACTACAAGCCAATAAATACATATGTGTCACATACCTTTCCTTTGTATAATTTGGTAATATTTATTTTTCCTTTTCTCTGTCTCTCTCTCTCTCTCTCTCTCTCGGTCAGTCTCTGCAATAGAGTGATTGAGTTTGTTGGCAGAGATTGCTGCCTGCTTTTGTAGGAATTTGCACATGAGCATGTGATGGCCTCTGCACCAATTAGTGGCCACCATTTGTTAATTGCAATGCAGCCTGCTGTGTAGTAATTGCAGTAATCACTGTCATAGCAACCCAGCACTATAAATTGCTGACTCATGTAGGCATGGCCCTTTCAGCTTTCCAAGATGGAGATCATCTTTGTTTGGTGTGGACATCATTGTTTAAGACAGAAGGTTGGTATAGTTCTTATATCAGAAGCCAGGGGTGTAGCCAGAGATTTACATTTTGTACTCAGACCTAATGTTTCTGCTTCCAGTACCCACTTGTCAGTGTAGAAATGTACTCGCCCCTCAAAATGCTACCCAAAGATACATGGAAAGATGTACTTTCTTTTCAACTGTTACAATTAACTGCCATACAAAGCTAGTTATAGAAATGTATTCCTTTGGCACAAGAATTGTTTGTGAACTGCTATACTGTGAATATTCATTTACTCAGTTCTAAACAGTTTGTGCTTTTTTAGTGTTGACATTAGCACAAGCTGCTCAGAAAAACTGGACACATTTCAGTACTGTGAGTATGCTTACCTACATCCTTGGTAGACCCTGCACACACAGGTATATTCTACATATGGGTAGGGTTGCAGAAGTACAGACAGCGTAAGTAGTATTGTATGGATTTTATCTTGCTGGACTTACAGGGTTGCTGTGTACATGTTAGTTTATCAAGGCAAGTAGTCTGTCTGCGTAACTCCCATCTGTGGACCTATCCACATGATAGCCAGAGAATAGCCTGTTATTTTTTGTCTGTGCACCACAAAGGTCTTTTCAGCAATAGAACAATGGCATTCTTACAGTTGGTTGCTACCAGTACATGGCTACATCCATTTGTATTTCAGTGTTGTATTCCTACATAAGGGTATGCTTCCGAAACTCCTTCCAAAGCTATTTGCACAGTGTGTAACAGCAGAAAGGCTAATATGCCTCTGTCAGACCTCTCAACCAATCAGGTATATATTTGAACAGACTCAGGGAAAAGTCCAGAAAAAGTCAGGGACAATCAGGGACACCTTTAAAATATTATTGCCATTAAGTTGAAACATTGAGAGAATCAGAGCATATGAATTAATACACCTTTTCTGAAGTAAAAGAAGTGTCTAACTCTTAATTATTATCATTATTCATTAAGTGTAATTCACCACCTTTCTGCCCAAAGTCAGTAGTTTTACGAGGGATTCAGAGGGACAGAGATAAAATTTGTGTCAAAAATCAGGGACATTCCTGAAAATTAGGGACAGTTGGGAGGTATGGCCTCTGCCCTAAACAGATATGCCACTGTTTGTCCTGCTGTGATACTGTGTGGGGTTGTAAAGTGATGGTGTAACATTATTTCCTGCTAGAATGGCTGCTTCTCTTATCACAGTCATGTAATGTAATCCCACAACAACTGTTGGTCAACATCCACAGAACAAGTAGTGTGGTATGGTATTCCTAATTTTCCTTTACATTCACTCATTCTGATGCATGATATAATTATTTAAGCACCAACATGATGTATATCTACTGTGGCTTAGTGGTACTTCATGTTGTGTAGTGTATGCAAGGTCCAGGGTTTGAGACTTGCAGAGGTGTTTTATTTTGCTCCTGAGCAGAGCAAGGGCCCTCACATACAGAGTGACTAAGGCACTTTTTAGCAGTTGTAAGCGGGTTTGCGTAGGTTTGTGCATTGCTGTGCATTGCTTAGCCAAGCGCAAACAAGCACAAACCCATGAAAACCCACTCACTACTGCTTTAATAGTGCTTACTCCCGCTCACCCCAGCACTAATTTCTTTGAAAGAAAAGAAAAATGGGGAGATAGTGAAGTGGTGAAAAAGGGGCACAAAGTGGGAAAGACAGTATGGAAAATAGCTTGGGATGTGCAGGACGGGTATAGGGAAGGTCCATAGCTGCCCATTTCTTCAACAGCAACAGCTGTGCATATGCAATAAATTTGGAGGTAGATATGAACCCTTCAACCCCTGAGAGAGGGGTGAGGACAACAAAGTATGTTGTAATGCCAATTAAATAACATTTAATGTGTCCAGTGGACATGTGTGCAAAATGGGAAGCTATGTATGGGGTGTAATTTTTTTGGGGGGAGCAGATTGCCCTGTTTTTTTCAGGTGAGAGTGGAATGTGGGGTAGGGGAAGTAGGTATATTTGGGGAGGTAGGTTGGGGAGGCAAGCAGACAAGACAAACAAGATGCATACATGGGCGGTATATGACACATGTGGTGGGTGAACACCTTTGACGGGGAGGGATGTTTGGAAATCGCAAGCCCATGAGCCCCCAGATGGAAACAGTGGGACTGAGGTCCCCACCCATGGGCAGTCACCACTGCACCTTCATGGCCCTGAGGGTGGCTGTGCTGGGGGCTGTGTAGGAGGGGCAGGCTGACCTGGGAGTTGCGCCACTCGGGCCTCAAGCTGGCTAAGAGGTTCTGCAACAGAACATTCAATCTCTCTATGCACCACAGCCCAGACCGTTCAAAGGGTGATAGGTGCTCCTCCGCCTACGCTTGCACGGGGGGGGCCGAGCCCCATCCCCTGCAGTGCTTCCACCTGAAGGTGGCACAGGGCCAATAGAGGAGGAGGTCCCAGGCTGGGCACCAGATCTGCTGGTGCCAGGTGCCTTGGCCAGCTGAGGTGGGACAGGTGGGTCCGCTGGGACCGGCCTTCCCATATGAACTATGTTTTGGAGAGTTTAATAAATATATGGGTTAGTAACAGTCAACAGCATTCCCAATTAGTTATAACAGCATGCAGAAGTATTCCCATTAAACCAACACACCAGATTTTCAACAGCTGAAAAGCAAGCATAACACATGCATATATAGAACATTAGTGGACATTACAACAGCATGCAGGTTGAATTGATGGCAATAGGCCACCAATACTGTGGTATTTTAACAGGGCACATGCATAGAAATTAATGCAAATATTTATAAACCAATAGGACATATGTCCCAACAAATGTTTTGAGATTAGACATACCGATTGAGGTGTGGAATTGCATTTTTATGCACATACAGTAGGGTGGGAAAAGATAGCTCAATTAACAACTTATATATCCTTCTAGCTTTCACCACATTCCTATTAACTGCAGTTATATGTCCCTTACATGTATTATTACACTACCCAATGTCCTTATATTGTGCAATTGGATTTTGCTAGATCATTATATACATGAGCTGTATCTTACATACAAACTGTCCAGGATGCAGATGTTACTGCTAAATATTTTGAGAGTTGCTCACACACACTACTGCTGCGATGGTACACTGACAGATCTACTTTCATATGATTATCTAGATATGTTCAGGTGAAAGTATCAGTTGTATGTTAACAGCTCCCTACATTTCTGGCAGCACACTGACATTTCTGGGGAACACAATACCAAGCTAATCATGTGCCAGATTATCCTGTACATGCTGGCCATGAACCAACAGTTGAGGGCTGTACAAATGCATACAAGATACTGGCACTCCCTTCATCCACGTTATATGGGCCTACCCAAGTCTGGGTTGACACTGCTTAATACAACACTACTATTTGTAGAATGCAACAGTACAACAACATATCAAAGAAAATGACACAGACACACTCCATGAATCATACATTTATTAAAGGATTATTACAGTTTTATTTATTGGGTTAAAAGACACATAGCTGGTGAGATCACGGGCAAGACTGTTCCAGGCCTCCATTTTATATTTAGTACCCTGGTACTGGCCACACAAGAGTCTTTCCTCATGATTGTGCACAAGGAGCCAAACCATTACTTTGGACTCCTGGATGCCCCAGCGTTGTGATCTAAATCGAGTGCCTTCACCAACACCAGCCATGCTGACTGCAAAAGCAAGCTACAACCAGTTATAGCAAGTATTCCCACCTGTGGAGCTTAAATATGCCTCATTTCCTGCACTTATTTGTGATTGGCCAGTTTTGGAAAAACTCAGCTGTAGGTACGCCTGCTTAGCTAATGTTGGCAATGTTTAAAATTCCTTTGATAGATATGTGTCTGTTGAAAGTGCATGTTTGTGAAATGCTGTCATGGCTTAGTAGTTAAGTACTCTGGCTATAGTGCACAGTATCCTGAGTTTGAGCCCTGTCACTGCTTTTTATTTTCCTGCTGGCCATACCGGACTGGTTAAGGTACAGTAAAGAAGGTGTGAGCGTGTTTAACCGACTTTGCCCAATGTTGCTCAACGTTGCTCGACGTTGCCCGGCATTGCGCTGGTTAGTGCGGCGCGCGGCTGCATGCAAATGCATTGTGGTTGCGCTGGTTAGCGCACTGTGCAGCTATGCACAAATACATTGTGGTTGTGCTGGTTAGCGAGGTGCACAGCTATGCGCAATTGTATTTAAATATGCTCAATAATGGTAAAATGTGCTTAGCAGTGCTTTATATTGCTTAAAATAGGGTACTTATGCTTCAGAATGCATAATCATTTCACCTTCATATATATATAATTCGTTCACTACTACATGTAATATTTCAATGCTTTTTACAAAACTTATACATAAAAAATGTCAGGAAATATTTTTGTATACAGATTTCCCACAGAAAATGGAAAGTGCAGTAGTGGGACTCGAACTGAGAATGCCTCCTCTTTGAGCGAAGGCTCTAACCACTACGCTATTACTATTTTACTTAATTTGCATATATTTTTCTTTTTATCCTCTTCTGGTGTCTAAGCTGCTAACTGTAGCTAAGCAATGGGCAAACTCGCTCAAACCTGCGCAATTACGGGCAGCTATATCGGAAGAAAAAAATATATAATTCTTTTTATTTTTAATTTTGTCAGTTGTTTAACATATGGGGGAATGTAGTGTTACATTGTACACATGTGAGCGGACTCGCTCATGTAACTTGAAATTACTGCATTTCTTCATTGCAGGGGCATGGACTTTTGGACTGCTCGGCAGTCCGACACATCCCCTACACTCGTCCACGCTCCATGTAAGCTTTAGAGTTGAGGCAGCACACCCTCATTAATATGCATGGTGTGCTGCCATCATACTCTTACACTGGCGCTTCCGTGTAAGACTAAGATTACTAAATTCGGGGGAATGTCTTTATTTTTTTGGGAGGGGCAAACCTAGTGTCAGCCTATGAGATGAGTTTGTTGAATATGTGAACAATACCACTTTTTTTTACCTTTGATATTTGTTTTACTGAGGTTCATTACCTCGATAAACAGATTTGATATAATGGAGATTATTTCAAATCTAATATTTTAGAACATCTACTTTCAGTAAAACATATTTACATTTTCAAAGTTCCCATTCCATTGCACTTAAGCTTAGTTTGAGGTCAGTTTATATGTCTAGCTAGGATGATTTCCTGTAAAGACACATTATCACTTCAATTTGAGGTATTAACCAATATGTTTAGGGACAGGGGCTACCCACATGCTTTAGTCAACTCTATAAAATATGACATTTTGTAGAAATGGGGTACTATTTATATTCCCCTTTTAGATGTAGATAATAGGACAGGAACATATACCCTTTTAGTAACTGAACAAGTGGTGGACTGGAAGCTGAAGTGTGCAGTTAATGTCAATGTATTCAAGTGGGCTATGGTAGTTTATTACAACCTAAGAACATCTTTTATTAAAGACATTATTAAAACAAATTGGAACATTTTTAGAAGTAATTATGGGATTTATCAAGTTGTTGGACAACACCCTATCGGTTATATAAAACATGACCTAATATGTGAAAACACTGTTGGAAATTAAAAAATGTGTTTTTTCACTGATTGCTAGTGTAAAAGATAAAGTAAGTTGTAGAAAATATCCACAATGCTCAAGAATTCTACAGGAAGAGCACGTAATTTTGAATAATTTTAATAACTGGTTAACCACAACAAATTGTGAAACACGGGGAGTTGTTTATACTGCCATATATGTTCCACTTGTTTGGATTTTATATAGAGATGACCGAAAGGGTTTTCCGTAAAAGAATTTATGAATATTACTATGACATTACTAAAGGCAATATGAACAACTCTATGTTTAAACATATGATAGTTTGCCCAGACTCTACAAATTTTAAATTTGCTATTGTGGAACAGATGGCCCACAACCCAAGAGGAGGTGATTGGAAAATTATTTGGAATACAAAAAAGTTTTAGGTCACAAGAGATTGGATGACCCCCCCCCCCCCCCCCCAAGAATGAAAGAAAGACCCTGTTCTTAAAATGAGAGCAGCAAAGTTATGCATATAAAGGACTGGTGTTAATTTCTGTTAGGATTTTATTAGTTGTATTTCAGTGTTAAGAATTTTTTTTATAGATTTATTTCAGTGGTAAGAATTAATTTATGTCCTCTCTCTCTCTCTCTCTCTCTCTCTCTCTCTATATATATATATATATATAGGTCCACTTTTAAATACCAAAATCTCGAGTTTTGAGATACCGAACTCAAAACATCGAGATTTTAGTATCTCGAAATTTAAAACTGGACCAAAAAAAAAAGCCACAGGTAAAATAATGTTTGCAGGGGAGCAAGCCCCTTGCACCCCCCACACCCCCCTACTTAAATATACCAACTCCGAGATCACGCTATAATGCTCCTGTTGCACTTACCCTTCTCTTCACCGTAGGGCAATCTTAGAGTTGGTATATTTAAGTAGGGGGGTGCAGGGGGCTTGCCCCCCCTGCAAACACATTATTTTAGGGGATTTTTGTTTGTTTTTGCTCCACTTTTAAATTTTGAGATACCGAAATCTCGATGTTTTGAGTTCGGTATCTCAAAACTCGAGATTTTGGTATTTTGGGATTTAAAAGTGGACCCATATAGTGGACCCATAGATATAGATATATATTTATACATATATTTATATAGAGAGCATGTCAGAATATTGAAAGTTCAAAAGACTGAAAATGAAAATATCTAAAAGACAAAATATCAGTGAGGAAATCTTGCAGGGAGTAGAGTTTCTTGTTTTGAGTCCTACTATAAAGCAGTAAAACGTTTTGGGGTTGGTTTTCCACTGTGGAGTAGATACTGTATTGGCTAATATTCAAAAGCTCATGGGGACAGATGCAGACCATCCTGGTCTGTCAGTCATATCCTCCCTCGCACACAACGGTTGTCTGCTCTTCAAATGACATTGAAAACTAAGTGAATTATTAAAGTCTTCTGTTCATGTTGTGGCATCATCCTTGGAGATGGTGGAATACTGCCCAATGCTAGGGTCATACAGTCTGGGGACACTCAGTCTGAGAGCTCCATCATGTCTGTCTTCATAATGTCCAGGGAGGTGTGTCTCACATCATTTACTCTTACGTGGGCTGTGAGAGAGTCACACTGATACATGTGGTTCAGTAGATCTTGTGTGTGTGATTTCACAAATTCATGCTCATGAGAGCCAGCTGACCATAACATTTTCCTCGGTCAGCCTTGGGAGTGGGACATTGGTGTGCCTCACAATGGAGTCTTATTCAACCAAATTTTTGGATTTTCTGGTGGTCTGCCCTATAGACTTATCTTTAAAGACACTATGAGATGAGGCTGAGTGTGCCATGGTGGGTGTTGATTTGATAATGTATTTTTGAGGTTGCTGGAGGCATTTATTGTAAATACTATGTCTGGCAGGTCTTCATGTTTTTGGATTTGATAGATTACTTTTAAGACCCCCAGAATATGTAAGTCTACGTGTTTGTCCTTTAATGTGTCTGGTAGGTATTGTGTAGTGTTGTGATTTTCTGGCAACATATTTGGTAGTGGCTGTGTGTAAGAGCTTTGCCTTCAAATGCAGGACATAAGCGTGACTCTCACATACTGTATCAGTTTGTTTAAGAGTTAGGTATCGGTCAGAAAACATGAGACAATTGCTACATTGTCTCAAAACTCACATTTCTACCATGTTGGCTACAAAGATAGTAATAAAGTACTGATCTAGGGTTTCAGTTATAAATATATTGTATTTCAAGGAATGCGGTGTCAAAAAAGGATTTATGCTGTCTTTGTGTGACCACTGTAAGGGAGAACAGATTTGCTAGGGTGCTAGTTGTTTAAGAAGTACAAACTTAGTCTCACTTCACTGAGTGGTAACCCTTTTTACGCAAACCTGGTGCTTGGTAAGCAACTACAATCTCAGGAATTCTTAGGGAGAAGTTTTTTTATAAGGACTTTTGTGTTTCTAAGCACCTTTGTCTATACAGGACACAGCTAATTGCTACTGTGCAATGAGCAAAGTCACACAAATGCAACAGCACAAACGTTGTGGTTATAACCAGTGATTCCCAGATCAGAAGAGACCAGGCTACCCTCTACTGCCACTAGAGTGCTGACCAAAGACTTCTTAATGTAAAAGCACTATTTGGGACCCCCAAAATGCAGAATCTAACCAAGTTACAAGTATAAAATCAAACAGAAGTGCAGCAACTCACAGTAAACAGTTGTGGCAATAATCCAAGGCAAGAAAGTTAGAACAGAGAGCAAGGACACAGCAAATAACACACAGACATTAAAACAGCACTGGTAATTTACAAGATAAAGTCTAATTCAGTAATGCAGAGCAAGTATTCAGATCTGGATTCACAAAAACAGTCAAATATAGTGGTATAAACAATAATCCTTAAATGCAGTTTTTAAAGTGCAAGCGCTTTGTAAAGATGCACAGACATAACAACAGTTCTAGTATATATATCAAGACAGAGTGAAATCAGCACTTTAAAGTACTTATCTAGCAGTGGATGGATCAGGGTTCAGCAAAAAGGATAAACAAAGGCTATAGCAGTAAACTATGTCCCTTCACATGGTTTAGTGCATCTACTTCAAATGATTTCATTCAGTTTCAGAACTTCAAAAATCATATGGTCAATGACCATATGATCGAAGTTTTGAAACTTCGAACATTCTGAATGGCGATCACTGTACAGGGAGAAACAGGAAATTTACCATTTACCTTGCTGTAATACGATCTTGGAGTTGGCATATTTATTTAGCATGGGGAGTGAGGGATACAGAGGGGGCTTGCTCCCCCTGCAAAAAAGTGAAAAAACGTTTTTGTTTTTATTTTTTACTTTACTTGATGGACGATGTTTCAAAACTTCGATCATATGGTCGTCGACCATATGATGTCTGAAGTTCTGAAACTTCAGTCGTTTGAAGTAGACCCGGTTTAGCAATACCCATAGGTATTGGGACATGGGAAGATGGCATATTTAGGTGTTCAGATTAAAAAGAATACTATTACAGCAGCTAAGAATACGTAGGAAGACATTAGACAAAAGATAATAACTAAAACTGAGAAGTCAGAAGCTCTTGATGATGGCTATGGATAGTAAGGAACTAGCAGTGACAATGTTTTTTGTCCCTTCAGCATTGCATACAGATCAGGCATATTTTTATCAACCTGCAGAGAAGCTATGGCCCAAAACTGAAAAAAAAGATGGAATTTATTTATGAGTGTAAGAGTTACATAGGATAAGTTATTTCTGCAAAAAGAGCAAAGTGGTTTAGGATTACCAGATTTGAAGAGATACTTTCAAGTTATACAGTTAATATTCATATACACAACACAAGCAGAAGATTACAAATCAATGTGGAAAGAAATGATGTTGAAATGGGTGAGTCATTAAATGAGGCAGTGGAGTTTTGGGTGGAGGCAATTTAGAACAGTAACAACCATACAGAATGTTTATATGTACAAAGTTGCCAAAAATATTTTGAGAACTAAGCCTACTCTTGAATGGCGAAAATACATTTTTACCAGTAGGGATGAATGTGTGTAGGGGTATAGAGGGAGCTAGAATTTATTGGTGAAAATTATTGAATAAACCAAAGTATTGTGGGCAAATACCTGGGGAGGAAAAAGTCATGGAGTTAAATGAGACCAAGCAGAGTTTTGGACTTTGGGTTGGAGACTGCCTTTTCTATCAGGGATTGATAATAGAATATATGCATAGAGAAAGGGATAGAAGAGTATTAATTGAAAGACCTGCTTTGGCCAAGTTTATAGTTGAGTTTAGAAGAGAAGGTGCATATAAAATAATTCCCTCCAGCAGAGCTCTTTTGAGTGTATACCTTTAACTCCCAGTGGGTGTGGCTTCAGCCTTTAAAAAAATGAATTTATCACATTACAGTTATAACAAATACTTATTAACAGAGGTCATATATTAATACAATTGTGTTTGCCATCATATATGCTTCAAGATAAAATATTCTGATACCTTGTGTGTAGCATGGTTTTGGATTTATCAATGCAAATATGAACAGGTAATATTTGACGCCTAGAGGAGCAGTAGGAGGTAACTGCAGAAACGCCTGTAGACGTCACTCGGCTGTAATGAGTTTTAATAAATGTAAGAATAAGTCAGAAAAGTTAGAAAACACTGGGAAATGAGAATAGACAGGCAATGTACAAAGAAACAATGGGAGAATATTTGTACAGCTCCCAAGTATCCAAAACCAAATTAGATCCGAACCAGACCAAGAACAAAATGATGTATCCAAAGGCTCAACAGGAACAAAAAATTCAAAATGACTTAAATAAAACTCTGTTTTAATGAAATGATAAAAAATTCCACATCAAGCGCTTTCACCTGGAGGCATACCAGGCTTTTTCAAGATGAACCATGATTAAAAATTCAAGGCTTAAGTACTTTCTAGCCCAAATCATGTGACTAGAATAGCAACTAATAAAATATGCAAATCAGATGTTAAAGTGCCAACAGCAATTCATTCATTCAATGAAATTATACAATGTCTAATAACCCACAAAATTGTACTAAATAATGTAAAAATGTGTTTAAATTACAACTCATAATAAAGCATGTATGACTGTTTTATAAAGCTACAAACAAGCTTAAAAAAATTAAAAACAGTCAAAAAATTATTTTTATGTCTAAAAAATCTATTAAGAACTATTGGTTTCTAAGACCTCTGTTAATCATAAGAAAAGTTAACCAAAGTTTGAAACATCCACTCAAAACAAAATGTTATCCAAAATAACTGGCAATGAACAACCCATCTAAAAAGATTTTTATAATGAACAAAATCATAACTTGGCCCTCCTCAGTTTCAAAACACTCATAATACTAATACTGCCATTTAAACTAGGAGGCTTAGTTGCATTCAACTTGAGCTGCCACAACAGTTCCTTATATTCAAGCCGGGTTTCCCAATCACCCTCTCTACTGTCATGTAGGACTTGCTCTGGGATTAAAAATTTAAGTTGCATATTAGGGAATGTGCTAAGATGCTTAAAAAAAGCATTGTTTTCCTTTTTCTTAGAAACATCATAAAGATGCTCATATATCCATCTCCTAAGGGTTCTCTCAGTTTTACCTACGTAAAAACTGGAGCATTGAGTACAAAAACCTAAATAGACAACTCCTTTCGTACCACAGTTGTAATGGTGCTCAGCCCTAAATTTAAACCTCCTAGAGGGAATGAAAAATGAACTGTCGTTATGCACATAAGGGCATTGCTTACATGAACCACACTTATACGCTCCAAGTTTCGAATAAACCCTTTTATTGTCCACACCAGGTCTGATCTCAAAGAGACCCTTGAGGTTCGTGTCCCTTTTCCTAATAAAATGGGGTTGCTCCTTAACAATCTGTTTGAAATCATCATGTTGTACCAAAATTGGCCAATATTTTTTAATTGATTGTTCAATTTTTAAGGAATCACCAGAAAAGGTATACACAAAACTGTTTTGGTATTCAATCTGTTCTGATGGTTTTGAAAGAATGCCACCAGATGCCCCTTTACCTAATAGAGGGCAGCAAATAGTCTCCATACCAGCAGTAACCTCCTCAGCCAAATTACTTACTAAGTGTGCTGGGTAACCCCTTTGATCAAAAAGTTGCTTTAGCAAGTTAACCTCTTCAAGAAAAAGCTCCATTGTGCTACACATCCTTGAAGCATGTATAAGTTGACCCTTTACAATAGCCTTCTTCTGGTGGAAGGGGTGGCCACTGTTGAAATGCAGGTAGGAATTAGAAAAGGATTTTTTTCTATATATCTTAGATTGGAAAGTACCATTACTGACATCTTTAAGAAGGGCAACATCAAAATAATGCAAATAATCGTTATTTACTTTGTAATTAAAAGTTAGAAAGGGAGTGGTAGAATTGATGTAAACCATAAAGTCTAAGAATTGATCTAAAGAGCCATCCCATAACAAACAAATATCGTCCAGGTATAGTTTATAGTGGGTGTAAACTGTAATGAGTTAATAAATGTAAGAATAAGTCAGAAATGTTAGAAAACACCGGGAAATGAAAATAGACAGGCAATGTGCAAAGAAACAATGGGAGAATATTTGTACAGCTCCCAAGTATGCAACAAATTATAGAAGGTTCAGGATTTTTGCGTGGAAGTGTTTGCATAGGTATTTTTATACTCCAGTTAGACTTCAGAGATTTTTTTCAGCAGGTATACAGAAATTGGTTGAGGTATAATGGAAAAGAGAAGAATACTTTTGAACATGTTTTTGGGAATGTAACAAATTGACAGAATTTTGTAATTCCTTTTTGAGTTTACTCTGTCAGAAATTTTGAGGGAACAAATTATTTCAACTGAGGAAATTATTCTTTTGAACTGTGATACAGAAATTGAATTTCCAACACAATAATGTTTAAACACCTTTATTAAATTATTACCTAAGACAGGTGCACATACATTTATATAAAAGAAAACACACCTTATTAACATGTTCCTAGTTTCATACATTATACATCACATTTGTTTGCTTTTATAACTATCATCTGTCTAACATTACACAAATTACTTAGTTCCCTCCCCCAAAACAAACTCTTCCTCCAGAACACTACCCCGCATGCATTTTTTCCTGCAATTTCCATCTAGTTCTATTCAGTTTGCCCCTTCCCCCTCCAACGATCCCACCTTCAGTTTTCCCATCTCTGCTACAACATTTAATACCTCAATTACAGTTGGTTCTAGCATTGATTTCCATTTTCTAGTAATTGCTTTTTTGGCAGCCACTAGAATTAAATGTAACAAGGCCTTACTATCTCTCAGCTACCCAGATGATGTGTCCCAGCTCAAAAGATAATTTCCTTAGTTAAATCCGTTTGCTTACCCAACATCTCTGACAGAGTGCTCTGTAGGAAATCTTTAAAATCTGTCCTCATGACACTCACAAAACATTTGTTTCCAGTTACCTCTTTCTTCCTTGTCACATCTAGAACATCTGCCATCCATCTAAGGAAAAATTCTCAGGAGTCTGCTTGGAGTATAAATATACATATGCAGACACTTTCAGGAAAAATTCCTAAATATTCTAGACTTTGTTGCATGCTTGGGAGCTGTACATATATCCTTTTATTGTTCCCTAATAAACTGCTTATCCAGTCCCTGTCTTCCCAATCTTTTCTAACCTCCTCTGATTGATTCATATAGTTATTGTTCAATATTTTATATGCCCTACTAATTTCCCCTTTTTTAACAGCAGCTTCTGTTCTAAATTCAGCTAGAAACTCTACCAGAGCAGGTCTTTCATTTAAGACTCCGCTATCCCTTTCTTTTTGCCTCTACTCTGATCTCAATCCCAGATAGGGAAGGCAATCTCTAGCCTGCAGTCCAAATGTCTTCTTGGCCTCTTCCCATGTTTCTTTCCTTGTCTAATTACTTGTTCCAATACTTTGGTTCCTTTGCCAGCTTCCTCCAGTAAATTACAGCCCCTTCTTCCTATTCTCTGGACCCCTAATTGTAGTTATCTCTATAAGCAGAATCTCCTTTCTCCATTTAATATTCCATATAGCTGTTGTTTTCCTTAAGGAAATCCCACTTTTTCGTTTTTTCTGGAATTATCCATCCTGCTTCATCATCATCCCTTCCCACTTTGATTTGTAGCTTTCTTCTTATATTATGTATAAAAGCCTTAACTGTGTAGCTCTAGAATATCCCTTCAAAGCATCCAGTAGATCTTTGATCCTCCAGGAAATAACAATATTCTGAAGTCAGCCAGATACAGCAGCTTGAGCCGCATGCCTACCTTTCAACATTCCCAGATTGCTGGGATAAATGTGTGTCTGTTCTGCATGGTGTACAGTACATGATCATTTTCTACAAATACTCCACTGTCCCCAGTTCTTAATACTTCTTTCTATAGAGCAGACTTTTGTCAGCAGCCACTTTTTAGGCTGACGATTGCATCTTTACTAATAGGTCTTCATTGCTTTCTCAAGTCCAGGTTTGGAGAATACACATGATGTGCCTTTCAAGTAACAAATCCTGCTGTGGAACAGCAGTCCAGTTGCTTATATATGCTTTCATAAAATGAATACAGTCTGTTCCAGTTTCTGTGATACAGCAGAAAATCTCAGGTTTTCTCTATGCACTGTCTTTTAACTCTACAGAGGCGTCATACTCAGCTAGCCTTTTCTTCTTTTCTCCCTCTGATTTTTGCAGTTTTATCAGCTTATCAGAATAGATAGATAGTAGCATCTTCTGTTTTTCCAGACTTTTATTTTACAGTATATTTTCCTTACATGTTTCATTTATTTTAAACACCTCTAAGTGCATATGATCCATTTTTTCACTCAAGTTACCAGAAGCTCTCTCCATTACCAAAGCTGAAACATGGACTGCTAAACAGGAGCAAGATTCTTTCCAGACAGAGTTTTCTTTTCTCCTTTTCCTGTTTGTTTTCTGTTTCTTTACACACAGTGCTTCTTTATTGGGATCCAGGCAGCATAATTACTAGCCAGTAACTGAATAGGTTTCACTGGCTTTTTTCACAGTTGCAGTTTTTACACTGGAAGAGCTCTAATCAATATGTTGATCAGTTTGCAGCCATCTTGGAAGTTCCCAAATATTCCCATCTTTTGATCTCTTGAGCCATATCTGAAAGTATCATGGTATGATATCAATCCCTCCCCTGGACAAGGAAGTTCATCTCCACATTTTCCCTTTTGTAGAGACTTCCCAATGTGAAGAAGGAAAACCCTAAAAATCCTGATAGTAATACCCTGGCTTTGTCAGATCTGGTACCTCCCATCCTGTCTATTTCTGAAAAAGTATAACTTCCTCCCAGTAGGATGGGGTGTTGTTACTTCAGAGTCTGCCCCCTTGTGTTTGTGTGCGTAGTCCCATATCCATATTTTTGCTATATTCAAACTATACGAGTCAGCAGTATTCCTGATTTTACAACTATCCTAAACACAGACAGCCACTCACTTATTCTGTGAAGTGAAAGAATTTCACAAAATGGGTATTTTCTAAGGGGCTAGTCGCCGTCATAGTTCACCTTTCAGATTTTCCTTTGTTCAGTCTGATTTATCCAAGACTTTTCTTAAAGGCTTTTATATTTTCTGCATCTTAAGCCCCTATTTGAGGACAAAATGGGATCATAACAATGTTTTAGCGTCTCTTACTACTGTCTTTAAAATACAACAGGTTCACAAAACTAAACCTCAGAAATTCTGGATGGGAATAAAAAGACTCCTCCACCCAGGACAAACCACCACCCCAAAACCATCTGTCACTAATCAAAGCTCCCCCAAAGATATTGCCAACTCCTTTAACACCTTCTTCACCGAAACCATCCAAACTTTAGCTAACCAACTCTCACCCACTGGTTCCAATCCTAGCACAACCAATTCCAAAACTACAACTTCCTTTAGTCTTCAACCAGTCCCTACTCAACTCATCAAAACCCTACTTAGGAAACTAAGACCAACCACCCTGGCTGCTGACCTCCTCCCAGCTGACTACTTACAAAAAGCTGCAGAAGCAATTGCATACCCCATCTCCATCCTTATTAACCGATCCATATCAGAAGCCATAATCCCTGAAATATGGAAAATCTCACATGTCATACCACTTCACAAAGGGGGCAGTTCCACTGAACTGTCTAACTACAGGCCCATAGCCATCTTGTCTCCACTAGCTAAGATCATGGAGAAGTGTGTACATATTCAACTCATGAAATATCTCACACAAAACAAACTTTTATCCAACTCACAACATGGCTTTAGGCCCAATCACAGCACCACTACAGCCCTTCTCTCTTTCTCAGACACTATAAATCAAAATCATAACAACAACGTACTGTCCTCTGCTCTCTTCCTAGACCTGTCCAAGGCCTTTGACATGGTGGACCACAAAATGCTAATGAACAGCCTGGAGGCCAACAACTTAAACAAACTGGCCCTCCAGTGGTTTGAGTCCTACCTACAATGCAGGAAACAGGCTGTACTGTGGGAGGGTAAACTCTCCTCACACCTCTCCATCAGACTAGGAGTACCCCAAGGCTCAATACTAGGTCCCCTTCTGTTCTCCATCTTTATAAATGAACTTAGCACAGCCATACCAGAGGCTACCTGCATTCAATATGCAGATGACTCGACCTTGATCTGCACTGCCTCCACCCCAGCCGAACTAACCAAAATAACACAAAGCACCTTCAACAAGGTAGGAAACTGGCTGCTAAACCAACACCTAATACAAAATCCCAATAAAACTAAACTACTTCTCTTTACCACGACACACAGGACCACCTCACCTCTGTTCAATATAACAGCTAATAATGGTACCATCATCTCCCCAGTTACCCAAACTAAACTATTGGGTGTCATGATCGACTGCAACCTCAGATTTGATGCACACATCAATCAAACGATATAAATTACCAATAAAAAACTTGGTAGTCTGTTCAGGATCAAAGCATACCTCACCCCGCAAGCTAGAATAACAATTGCCCGCTCCCACCTCCTATCTACCCTTCTCTATGCCTCTCCTCTATTCTCCCACCTGAATAAAACCAATCTTAAAAAACTGTCTTCATGCTACAACCAAATCGCCAGATTTGCTACTGACTCACCCTACCGTACCCATCATTGCCAGAACCTGAAACTCCTGGGCTGGTTGGAACTACCCCACCTCCTACAGCTCAACCAACTCAAAGTCGCCCATAAAATCCTCCACCAACCGGACACTACCCCAGCCCTAAGAAACATAATCTGCCCCTACAATAACAATCGCCCACTACGCTCATCCACCAAACTCCTAGTACTTACAATCAAATCCAACCATGCTGCAGGCGACTCCCTCTTCACCAACTCTGTCGGTAAAACTAGAACTCACTACCTACTGACATTACCAAAGAATCTTCTCCAACCATATTTAAACATAAACTTATAAGTCACCTCAAGTCACACTGGATATGCCCCTGTACCAACCCAGACTAAGACTTCACACTTCCCTCCAACAATCTCTGCTCGGCTACTCCCCCTCATTTAAATAATAAGATCCTTTATGACTGCAACTCCAACTATTGTTATCCTCAACCTCTATTGTCAATAGAAAAGTATGCCACTGGCCTCACGGAAGAATGCATATACTATGTCTACAATCAACTTGTATTGTAACCACAATTTAGTTTATTGTCTGTTTCGTTATATCTATGTACTATGTCTACACTCTTCTTCTATGTAACCTCTGTTAGTTGAACATTTATTTGTATTGTCTATTTCTTATCTTAATTTGTATCTTTGGAGCTTTTCTCCCCGGGACTCCGCTGAAAATGGACATGTATCCAGCCGGACCATCCCGGTTAACAAATGTAAAATAAATAAATAAATAACAAATGTAAAATAAAATAAATAAATAAATAAATAAATAAATAAATAAATAAGACTAACAGTTGGTCTATACCTCAAACATTTATAAAGCTTCACAACTTAAGTGTCCACACTGAGGCTGCAGCAGGCTTTGGCAAAGCCATTCCCAAAGATACTCTAATCACAGTCCACATTTTTTAGATCCTACTCATTAGGAACAATTCACTCAAATATGTTGTGAACTTCTGGCCTGTATAGCATATAAAAGGTTGTTATGTAGAGGCCTAATTTAATTCCAGATTTAGTAGGGCATTTCATCCATCACATTCTGATTTCCCAGCTAACCTTCATGTGGGCAAACACACAGGAGTACAGTGTTTCTTCTAGCCTGTCCCTTCCAACATTTTTCTACAGGAAAGACCTGATGGGAAGTTAGGTTGGAGCTGCCTGCCATCTTCCATCAATGCCAGGCACAAACACTGATGAAGCTGCTGCAACTACTAATGCTATTACAACTACTACTGCTACTATGACTGCTACTGGTAATACTACTAACACTACTGGTACTACTACTAACACTAAATGTAATACTACTACTGCTACTGGTAATACTACTAACACCACTACTACTACTATTGGTAATACTACTAGAACTACTAATGCTACTGGTACTACTATTACTGGCACTACTGCTACTACTAGTACTACTATTACTGACACTACTGCTACTACTAGTACTACTGGTACTCTATTACTGACACTACTTCTACTACCAGTACTACTGGGACTACTATTACTGACACTACTGCTACTACTAGTACTACTGGCACTACTATTACTGACACTACTGCTACTACTAGTACTACTGGTACTACTATTACTGACACTACTTCTACTACCAGTACTACTGGTACTACTATTACTGACTCTACTGCTACTACCAGTACTACTGGTACTACTATTACTGACACTACTGCTACTACTAGTACTACTGGTACTACTATTACTGACACTACTGCTACTACTAGTACTACTGGTACTACTATTACTGACACTAATGCTACTACTAGTACTACTGGTACTACTATTACTGACACTACTTCTACTACCAGTACTACTGGTACTACTATTACTGACACTACTGCTACTACTAGTACTACTGGTACTACTATTACTGACACTACTGCTACTACTAGTACTACTGGTACTATTACTGACACTACTGCTACTACTAGTACTACTGGTACTACTATTACTGACACTACTGCTACTACCAGTACTACTGGTACTACTATTACTGATACTACTGCTACTACTAGTACTACTGGTACTACTATTAATGACACTACTGCTACTACTAGTACTACTGCTACTACTATTACTGACACTACTGCTACTACTAGTACTACTAGTACTACTATTACTGACACTACTGCTACTACCAGTACTACTGGGACTACTATTACTGCCACTACTGCCACTACTAGTACTACTGGTACTACTATTACTGACACTACTGCTACTACTAGTACTACTGCTGATACTGCTACTTCTACTACTGGTACTACTACTGCTGCTGCTAGTACTACTTGTACTACAGCTACTGCTGCTACCAATACTACAACTACTGGTACTACCACTACTACTACTAATACTACAACTACTACTAATAATACTGCAACTACCTACTACTGCTGTAAGACAACTACTGAAGTATATGTAGGGTTTTCTTTGCTGGTGGAAAATATTCAAAGACATGAGGGTCTACTTGCTGAGCTGCCCTGTAACAGCCATAATTGCATCAGGTGCCTCTGCAGCAGCTACTCTTTCCCAGCTATTCACAGCTGTGGGTACCTACCCCAACTGCACAGCCGAGCCATGATTGTTTTGATAAAGGATCATGAATGAGGCATCCTCTTGATGCAGAGCTTTCTCTAGTACTTGCTGATGCCCATCTACAACTGTTCTTCCATGTGCATGTCTGATGACACTCAGCCACATGTCGTGGTAGAGCCACTGGGAAGTAAAAACTGTGTGCACATGAGCACAGATGCAGCATTTCTGACTGCTGTACATGAATTCCACAGCCTGCATGTAACCTACCGTAATGCACAGAAGTGCTGTAGTCCTTGAACATATAATGACCACATACTGGCCATGAGCATCTCAATGTGTACTGCTGCATGTTCTTTGTATACACATATGGCCAACACCTTTTTAGTGGACTATGTTGTAGGCAGCAGTATCTTTGCATAGCATGTAGTGCCAGTGTTGAGTATGTACTCATACTGGCCATATACTGCAGTGATTGCACTGTGCTGTGCCAGAACACGTGGCAGTGGATGTGCTGCATCTATGTTCTCAGATGTAAAAACATCCTCAATATGCATTTGTATGCATTACTACCATGATGTGCACACTCAATACACTGTCGATGTGCACAAAGATTAACACAAAGATCCCACAACATTTTAAATAGCATTTAAATAGCAAAAAACTGATTTAACCACACCCCTAACAACACTGTTCAATCTCAGCCTCCATGCAGGTTTTGTACCAAGTGAATGGACAACAGCTACAGTCATTCTCCTGCATAGGGGAGGACCTTCCTCGGACCCAGGCAATTACAGACCCATAGATCTGTCCAGCCTCATATGCAAAACCATAGAAAGACTTATCATGGAATTTATCAATCAAGACATAGGGAATCTCCAACCACTGGACCCATTTCAGTTTAGCTTTTTCAAGGGCAGGTCATACTTACTCAACTGGTGGATTTTTTTGAAAAGGTCACCACAGCAATGGATGAAAACAAAATGGTGCACACCGCATACCTTGACCTGGTCAAACCTTTTAACACAAATCCCCACTTAGGCATAGTAGAAAAGTTAAATAAACTGGAAATAAGTACCTATGTCACCCACTGGATTACCAGCTAGCTCACAGATAGAATACAGAAAATATACAGAAAATCAAAATAGGGAAAGTTACCTCCACAAAGAGATCAGTCACAAGTGGAGTCCCCCAGGATTCTGTACTGGGGACCTCTCTCATTTGCCATCTACTTTTCTGAAGTAAAAGCCAATGCCAAAGGGCTCTGGCTGACTAAGTTTTCAGGGGTCTGCAAGCTATGAGCAGTCATTGAATCCCCAAATGACTTAGCCAGCCCATTGGAAGGTTTGTCCCAAATAAATAACTTGTGCCAAAACCATGGACTGAAACTAAATGCCAAAAAAATACATTATTGTATCCTTCGGAAAGTCATCTACCCCAGAGAATACCACATTGGTAATACATCCCTAAGAGTTGGCTAGTTTGTTCAGGATTTGGGAACATATGCGGACAGTGACATAAATTTTGACTAACATGGGTCTGTTACTGTAAGAAGGTCCTTCTGTACTGCACAGCATATAAACAAACAGATTATGTTGACATCCAGTGATGTCATTACTTCCCTTTACTCAACCCTCAGTAAGCCAGTCATTGAATGTAATGCCCCATTTGGAATGTATCTGTCCAGACAAATGCAGCAACTGGAACACCCAGAGAGATATCTTACTAAAAGGATACAAGGCCTAAACAGTATGTCCTACATGGCCTGACTCAAAGCCCTGTAACTTTACTCGGTATCCTACAGACTGTTAAGAGGTGACCTGTGTATGGCATACAAGGCATACTCTAATCCATTACTGATGGATTTAATTCACATGAGGAACTCAAATGGCATCAGAAATACTGGGTCTAGGAGTCTAAGCCTCTTCTGCAAAATCAACAGAACAGTTTGGAGGGACAGGTATAATTCACAGAGGATACCGCTGCTCTTGAACAGACTCCCCATCCACATAAAACAAAGTTCATCCCTGTCAATATTCAAGCACAACTTAGATCTATGGATGAGAAATAGAAAATTGACCCCAGGACTGCCCTTTACTACTAATGGACAGAGGTAGCTCCTAAAAGCTTTATCCCATGCATTGGTCCCCTCAAATTATCTATGGTATGATCCCTGCAATTCTCACTAATGGTAATATATAATTATCGACCATGAGATAGCTAAGGCTCGTCTATAACCAAATGGGAAAGGTTATTTTGAGCACAAAAAAGGAATCTGGCTAGATATAAAATGGCCTGCAAGGGCAGCTAGCCTAGTACTTACCTATGAACCTATGAACAAGGGTAGCTGGCTTAGTACTTACCCATGCTTGTATGCTGACATCACCGTGCAGTGCTCTCCATGTGAATAGCTGTTTTTATACACACACACACACACACACACATATATATATATATATATATATATATATATATATATATATATATATATATATATATATATATATATATATACATACACACACACACACACACACACACACACACACACACACACACACACACACACACACACACCGCTGTAAAATGCTACACACATAGAGCTGCTTTATGTGTATACAGCACTGTTGTGCTCTACATCTGCGCAGCTATTTTTGCCCAGCATTTATCACTATACTAAGCTCCACAGATGTATAACTGTTGTTTGCACGCAGCATTGTACAGTGCTCTGTGTGTGCACTGCTGGTGTGTTTACATACACTAGTGTACAACGCCCTGTATAGTCAGTGCTGTTTTTTGTGCATACAGAGATCTGTAGTGCTCTGTACATACACAACCATTTGTTTGCATTCATAACTGTACTTCATAACACTTGTGTGCATCTTTTTGTGTGGTATACTAATATGCAGTGCCCCCATGTGAATAGCTGTTTCTTTGTAAACAGTCCTGGTCAGTACTACACACATACACACACACACACACACACACACACACACACACACACACACACACACACACACACACACACACACACACAGCCATTTCATATTTATGTACATACCACTATCATGCTCCACACTTAGGCAATTAAATTGTGTGCTGTTTTCCCTCTTGTACCACTTACACTGGTCACTTTTTAGCCTCTTGCTAATAGTTGTACAAATTCTCCAACCTATCTGCTGCACTTTTAAAACCATGAAGTAATGTGTCTAAAAGTCACGGCCACATTCTCTCACAATTATTGAACCGCTAGAAGCCTCTTCCAGATGTTTTTGCAACTTCATTTTAAAAGTGCAATGTATATTTTTGTAACTTAAACATATAACAAACAGAAATATTAATATTTCATCCATGCAGAACAAAAAGTGAAGGACATAGCCTCCTACAAACATACTGAATCAGCAAGCAGTACTGAAACTATATATTCCTTCCCAGAGTTTTTGAATGCACTCCTTCATTCATTCTTCTGCTAGTTGTCTTACGGGCTGTGCTGGCAAAGCAGTGTGTGTGTCTATATTTAACCCACTGGGACACTGCAAGCAAATGAAGAACTCTGACTGCCCCCCCCAACCTGTTCATCTTCAGTACTGTAGCCCGTGGCCTTCTAAGCAAAACTGGTTGATAAGTATAATTATACAAGTAAATGTGAATAAACTGTGACCCATTAATCCTGGATGTGCAGTAAAAACAGCAAGTTCATCCACAAACGTATTTCCTAATGTTATTTACAGTATTAAAATACATTTTTGCTAGGATTTATATAGATAAGTGTGAACCACTGCTTGGGCTTTATTTTGTCCTTGTGTTATTCAGGATACCTTGATGAAGCTTAAGGTACAAATGTTAGCCATGCTGTAAAAAATAAATAAAAAGGCATCCTCACAACAGATACAGAACCCAAGTCCAAAAGACTTGTTCTCTGTTTTATACATGGACCTTATACTAAAGTAAATAAATTATTTACACCAAGAGCAAGTCTTTCGAAATTGGAACAGGCTTACTCTGGAGTACATCACTTACATTGAGAGCAAGGCTTTTGGAATCTGGCCACAATGTATTAGCAGAAAAAGTTTTGTACAGAATGATCTTTTCTTGGCTGGTTTGCATTCTTTGTGCTCATTTATAATTTCAGATTGCACTGGTACTGTACACGTTCAAACAGAAAGTGAAATGTTTTTGTTTCACTGAAAAAAAAAACACATCTGATGAGAAACCTCAGTCTGAACTATGCATCTTCATTGGTCTCTTATTTCCACATCGCAGGGCACATGCCTCTCAGGTACTGCACCTGTGTCTTTCATTGTTTGTACTCTGTTTTGCAATAGTAATCTGTGAAGTATTTCCTATGGCGGACTGTACGTTAAAGCAGTCAGTGTATTTTTGTGTTAAGATGCGTGTGGCTAAGTACACATACACTTACTAACAGTTATTGTGAAAGAAAGTAACAGCTCTGCCAATTTCTGGAGCAGAAGCCCATATGTACTTCTCTGCAATGTGAAAAACATATTACTTTCCACTAAACTGTATATGCTTTAGAAACAAATCATGATAACAGTTTCTGTCTCTATCATGCTACAGTCAGCACAATTTAAATGAACAAACATAGACATATGGCACTCTGTTATCAGTGTGACACAGATAAATCATAACTCAGGAAAAGCAGGCATATTTCTTACAAAACAAGGCATGCTTGGGAAAAGCCTACTAAAATGAGAAAAAAAACAAAAAATGTGAAACAAACCTTTCACTGAGTGGCATTGATGAAGGGATTACCATGAAGGGTACCAGCCACTGAAAGAAAATTCTCAATAATAATTGAGTTACATCTGGATGAAGCTGTAACCAGATGAGCACAATAAGTCACAGTTTGTCCAGATGAAAAAAAAAGAGAAAGAGAGAAAAACTTTGAGAGGGAGCTAGACCCTGCATGCCTTACATGGGAAACCATCCATACTACTCTTCCATTATATGTACCAACTCCAAAGTCCACAACTACAAAGAAAAAGCAAAAACTTAAAAAAGAAATGGAATTGTTGCTAGTACTCTACCAAACATTGCCGTCAATGGTTTTGCATAACCAGCACCGCTCACTCACTCAGCTACAACTCCTCCAGTTGTGAGCAGCGAGTCATAACATCAAACTATGGTTACTCAACGATTACCAAAACAACCAAAAGCTATAAATGAATTTAAATATAGGCAGAAACACTTAAGTTAGTCTTTAGAGGAATATAAAAACATATTCTGAATATAAAGCAAAATAACAAAATTTGTGTATTAAATACTGTAAACCTAATCGCTACATGAATTTAGTGTATCAAACGAAGCAACAAATGGCATTCAATAAAAGAATATGATTAGGGACAAAAGAAATTAAAAACTCAGCAATCTCATTCAAACCTAAAATGTTAAGTTAGTTAAAGTGGCTAAGCTGAGGCACCTAGCAATAAAATAAAGAAAAGAACAAACATATACTGGAGGCAAAACAGTATTAGCATGGTTATATTATTACAATTTAATAAGATTAAAATATCTAAGACAGAGTCCTACAGCAGATTAAAACAGACTTTCCTAAATAGGTGATATTTAAAGGACCTCTGGAAAGGAGGCCACAGTGTTGCATGCTTGTATCAAGGAAGGTAACTTATTACAGAGGACCAGAGTTAGGTAGACAAAAGGCTGCCTACCACAAGTTTCTAAATTAATTCTGGAGAAAAAGCAACAGCCTCTCAACTTAACAGTTTGCTGGACCTCACTAGAGAATAAGGTATCAGAAGCTCTTTAAAACAAACGGGACCAAACTTTATAAAGCTTGGGAGGTCTGTGCTATTAAAGACAGGCTCATCAATAGCCAACAAATAGTGTAGATTCCAAAACACTGAGACATTTGACTGCAATGAGAAATGCCAGCCAAAAGCTTGTCTACAGAATTTTGCACCTTGCACAATCTAGCCAGATGAGTAAAGGGCATTACAATAACCAGGCTGGCAGCAGATTAGCAGTAAAGGCTATTTCCAATCACTTTTTGAGGTTTATAGATGGTGAAAAGTTGTTTATTATTAGAACAAAGGGGTTTATTTGGTTGAGAGGAAGGAAGAACAGAGCTTAGAGCAGGACAGTCATGGGGCTTATAAATGATGTTGTGGGCAGTAGCTAGTTGTTGAGGTAAAGGTACTGGGGTAGTTCAAACCAGTTCAAACTTTTAAGGGCCTTGCAGTAATGTATATAGTGTTGTTTATTTTTAGCAGCACATTTAGCAACTTTGTTGCAGCATATTACAAGTTTAGCTTTATCAGATACCTGCAAGTTGATAAGAATAGGGGCACCATATAAGAATGAAGGAAGGAAGATGACCTTGGAGGTGGATGGTCTGTGCTATAAAGACAGTCCTGCCTGTTGGCTAAAGAAATCTGTGCATATCTGGGTGCATTCAGTGCAATCCTAATCACGTCTGAAGTAAAGCTGGTGAATGTACAGTTGTGTATCTCACCAAAAAGGTATGTTGGAGAGTTTTCCTGATAATTTGCAAGGGCTGATGGCTTTAGCGCAGTGGGATTGGTGCTAGCCAACTCTAGGAAATTTGTTAACCTGATCAAGAATCACACTTAGCTGCCACACATAAGAAGCAAATTTAAATAAGACTCTAAAATCAATGCTATGAGAAGTTACAAATGAAGATGGAAAGAATTGTGATCGTACCTTTTCTCATGTTTGGTATTTAAGTGGTACCTCAGGCCTCAATAGGGTTTAGTCCCTTTAACTCCTATATGGCAGACACCCCATAGGGGCCACCAGGTGCTACAAAAGAAATGTGAGAGGAGGATAGAACTCCTTTTATGAATGTCTTATAACACTACACAGGTCTACAAGACAGACTAAAAGGTGATAATGCCTATTGTGTGGGAGCATATAGAAGAAGTACATACCAGAAGAAAGGCAATCTATAATAGGAATTCCCAGGGAAGGGGAAAACGTCTTAGCTCTAGTTCCAATGGCTGAGAATAAATTCCTGGCCAAATGGCAGTGACTTGAATAACTGAGAGAGTGAATAAGGTAAATTACAGAGTGAGGCAAGAAGCATTGAGCTAATGCACTATGTGAATGTTATAAATCATTAGAGGGAGGTACCAGACATTTAGTGAATATGACAGCAGAGGTTAGGGACTGCGGGGAGGATTAAAATCTGATATCCATGCCTAAAGTAACAATAGATGTTACTCTTTCTAACCCCCCAAAGTAGGAGGTGGAGGAGTTCCTCCTTCGAAACAAAAATATCTTATCAGAGCTTCCTGGTAGGACTGCACTCATTTAACATTAATTCCTGGGGAAAATGTCAACCTGAAGTTCTTTCAGGTACTTGAGTGACAGAAACAGCAAATCTGGGAAGAGATATAAAAATGCTGAAACTAGGGATAATCAGGGAGTCAAAGTGAGCACAGTAGCCTTGGTCCACAAGCCAAACAAAAATGTCTAATTTTTTAATGATTTTCAAAAAAATTTACAGTATCTCCAGATTTGATAGTAACCTGATTTCCCTAGGTAGAAGAGTTAATAAAGAAGTTAGTGAAGACTATTTTCCTGACCACCCTGGATCTGACAAAAGGATATTAGCAGATTCCCTTAACCAATTATCAAAGGAGAAGACTGCCTTCTTGATAACTGATGGTATTTTTCACTACATTGTCCTTTGTTTTAGCCTTTACGGTGCCCCGTCTACATTCCAATAGCTGGTGGATCCTGTACTTAGACCTCGTTGCCTGCTGCTACACCTACTTGAATGACACGATCGTCCTTTGAGACGATTGTGGTTTGCGTGTTCCCAAATTCCAGATTCCCCCAAAGCAAGCTGGACATACAGTAAAGGTAACCAAAATGCAAACTTGCAAGACAGATGTACTGTAGTTGGAGTACTTGACTGAGAGTGGAGCTATAAAACACCTGAAGGAAAAAAATGAAGCAGTTATACAGTCACCAGATCTCAAACAAACAGGTAATGGTCTTTTTAAGTTTTGTGGGTTATTACAGGAAATTCATACCCTGCTTTGCTTCCACTGCACGCTCCTCACTGATATTGCTAAAAATAAGTATTAACATAGGTCTGTCAGCACTGAGACAGAGTAGATAAAGAGATGCTGGATTGTCAGCTCTGAGAGAGTAGATAAAGAGATGGTTGTATGGCAGCTCTGAGACAAAGTAGATAAAGAGATGCCGGACAAGAAATCCGCTTATTTCCGCACTGTAGTGTGATCTCGGAGTTGCTATATTTAATTTTCAGTGGGTTTGGGGGCACAGAGGGGCACAGACCCCTGCAAAAACATAAAATGTAAAAATTAACACAATTGTGAATGTTGGTTTAACAAATAACCACTGAATATTTTTGCGGGGAACCCACATAAATATTCAGTGGGATTTGTTATTTGTACATGGGTGTTGATTTATGGGTCGGGTTTGGGGGAAAGTTAGCTAGCTGTTCAGTACATTTAATTTGACAGTGCATTACTTAGATGGGATGAGTTGTTGCTTTTGTTTGTGCATTACATTAGAGGTACACTGCACATTATTGGGTCTTTTTTTAATAGATGGCGATGTGGAGGGTCTATATTAGAACATCGAAGTTTCAAAACTTCGAATGTTCTAATATCGACCCCTACTCAGCGAAAGCTGAAAATATTGAAGCAACAGAAAACCGAATTTTTTCCTAGGGAAAGAATTTGGTTGTCCGTTTCTGTTGCTTCTGTATTTTCAGCACTGTGGTGGAAAGTTACGGGTTGGGTTCAGGTAAGTGTGCGATTGAGT